>NW_010099080.1:0-69682 GCF_000699245.1 Pterocles gutturalis | reverse complement strand
TAAGATGGGGAAGGATAAGAAAAAGTGGAGCCTCGTGTGTTGAGATAACAACAGATTTTTAATAGTACCACACGAGGAAAACAAAAGAAAGGAGAATATGACAATAAGGCAAGATATAGAATACAATGGAAACAGTGATACAATGAAATTCTCACCCCCACGAGCTTCACAAAAGAGACCCCTCTCCTGGCTAGCTTTCCCTTATATCCCGGGCATGACGTCAGCATGGTATCGAATATCTGGCTATGCCCAACTCCCAGCTTCTGTGAAGAATTAACCCTATCCCAGATGGACCCAGGACATTGGGGCTTTACATTTCCCCTTTTCTGGTCAGTGGGAACTTCACCACACTGCCATAACTTCTCAACTATGAAGGACAGCGGCTTAATAATTTCATCCACCAGTTCCCTCAGGACCCGTGGGTGCATCTCATCAGGTCCCATTGACTTTTTCACCTTCAGGTTCTTTAGATGGTCTCGAACCTGATCTTCTCACACAGTGGGCAGTTCTTCATTCTCCCAGTCCCTGCTTTTGCCCGCTGAGACTTGGGTGGTGTGGCTTGAGCACTTGTCAGTGAAGACTGAGGCAAAAAAGTCATTGAGTACCTCAGCCTTCTCCATATCCTGGGTAACCAGGTCTCCTATTTCATTCTGGAGAGGGCCCGCATTTTCCCTAGTCTTCCTTTTATCCCCAACATACCTATAGAAGTTCTTCTTTTTGCCCTTGACATCACTGGACAGAGGCAATTCTGTCATGGCTTTAGCTTTCCTAGCCTGATCCCTGGCAGCTTGGACAGTTTCTCTGTATTCACTCAAGGCTACCTGTCCTTGCTTCCGCCCTCTGCAGGCTTCCTTTTTGTGCTTGAGTTTGTCCAGGAGCTCCTTGTTCATCCATACAGGCCTCCTGGATTTTTGGTTGACTTCCTCTTTGTTGGGATGCATTGTTCGTGAACTTGGAGGCAATGATCCTTGAATATTAACTAGCTTTATAATCACAGATGTTATCCTTTAAATTCAATTATATAACTGTTTAAAAACAGCATAACATAGGCAATTTCTGACAAAATAAAGTTCTTGAATCTTCAGGGGTTTTCATTGCTGTTTGTGAAGAAGGATGCTTCTAGTTGAAAACTTTTGATGTTAACATTATCGATCCATTGATAACAGTAGTAGCACATAAAGAAACACTGGTAGAATTAAGATGTGAAGCTTAAAATTGACATTAATGTCTCAGTCCTGAACATGTTAAGAAAAACACTCAGTGACTTTTGTTATCAAATCTTTACTGTTTTCAATTTCGTAAAAGCTCATGATCAGTGTGGAAAAGTTTAACAGAAAAAAGCATTATTTTTAAAGCCAGATCAGCAAATGCTGATGCAAACTAATTGACATTCGGTAGAAGTTCCAGAGCAGAATTTAATTTCAAAACTACTTTCTCTTTACTTTTCATATTTTTGTATTTAATTATACATGTTCGAAGTTCCTTTTTAGGTAATAAGCTCTTTGGAGTTGGGACAGTGGTCAAATATGCTGTATCTACTATTAATGTCTACAGTGCTTGCCATTGAGTGACATCATCTAGTTGTCATCTTCAAATAATAATATAATACAATGGTATTGCTATTTGAGGAACTTTATTCTGTAAAACTTACACTATGTAGGAAAAAAATAATGTACATATTACAATGTAAATAATTATTAAAATGATATTGCATATGCAGAGAAAATGCTCGTAAAATCTTATGATGACGCAATATTTAGCATGGCAGTGTGACCTGAGTCTCTGTCATTCAACCTGTTTTTAAAGGTCTCACAGAAATGAAGACTCTACTTTACACTTGTAATAAATGCATTTGGTATCGTGTTTGAAAGTTTTCTCTTCAAAGTAACATTTAACTTAAACATGCAGAACCATTTAACTTTCACAGACTGAACGTCTTGTTCTATCTTCTACAGACTTGGATAAAAGATTATTCTTTCCTCTTTTCATCAGTTTTTAAAGTATTTGAATATTGTTTGCCTCATTATCCTCATCTGAAGAGTAAGGAATCCAATTTTTTTCAACGTTTCTATGTAGGTTTCTGTAATTTGCATGAATATTCTGAGTAACAAATTGTCTTCACATTTCTTGCCAATGTTGTGGTATCTGTCTTTAAACCTGTTCTTGCAGCTTTGTGGAAAGCATGTACTCCAGCTCTGAATCCTATTTTTAGTAATAGCTATTATAACTCATCATCCATTGCTCTTGTAAGAACAACATAGCTAGATTTTATCAGATAACTACAGGACCAGGATAGTTACATGACTTTCAGAACAAAGAGTGTCTGGTTTATTCTCTCACAGTAAACATTTGATTAAGCATTTTGTAAACTGAGGTACAAAAAGCAAGGAAGTGTATTGTCAGTAGTGTCCTGAAGCTTATCTCTGTCATGCGGTGTTACTGGAGAATCTCAACAGTTCTTGCTGCCCTCATGTTGAGTGTCTTAACAGACATCCTCTGTATAGAGCAAAGCCTGAGACACTGCCTCTGCTCTGCATGTGGACCCTCATTTATGCTCTTGGGATACCTGGTGAGTACAGCAGCAATCTTTTCTGAGTTGTTCAGTCATTCTTATGAAAAAAATGTTGTTTAATCAAAATATATTGTATGTCAGGTTTCTTTGCAAGGTGAACATGAAAAGAAATACTGGTCTTTAGGACAGGCTTATAGAATACTCATCATAAAAACCACATGAGAATAAGAAAGTATGTAAAAGACATTTAGAAGCTCGTTTTTGCTTTTTAGTCTTCAGAATTCTGGTTCATTTAACACTAATAAATATAGATGGGAGGTGAGAGATTTTATCTTGTTCTGAGAGGCTGGCTGAGTCTCTCCACCTCAGTTGTGCACATTGCTGCCCAATCTCTCTAGATCAGATAACTCCTTCCTGTAAAATATGTCATAAACAATATAAGTCAGAAAAAAAATTATACCTGTCATCTTAACACTCAAACACATGTTGGTGACTCACATTCACAGGAATCAAACAAAGCATAGAGATATAACAAATTATGACTTTGGGAATTACATTATCTCCCCACCACGGTTGTTGTAGGGACATAGAGTCATTTTTGTAAGATTGCAAGCACTCGACCTTGGTTTTGTTCATAAAGGTTCTCATGCAGTGTTAAGACAAAAACTGATTTTCTATAAGTACAGAAATGTTATTTACCTCTACTATAATACATGGGACTAGAATATGAAGCACAATGCCCTGTAGTGGTGCACATCTCCAGAGATCCTGTTGTCTTGCTCTTCGACTGTTCATTCAGCAAAAATCTGCTTTCACAACCCTTTCTCCTCACGACACAGCTGTGTCCGTTGTCATTTCTCCTCAAATGACACAAGTGAATCTCCTCATAGAGGGTGTGAGATAGAGGATTATCCATCACCTTTCATGGCAAAGCCAGAGTAAAAGCTGCAGGACTCACTACCAAGGGAAGAACAGTAGGTGAGGTAGCAGTGACAGCTATGATTTGGGTGTGTGAGATGTGACACTGAGGAGTACAGAAAGCATGAGCAGCTTGTGAGACTCTCTGCAGGTGCCCACCACTTCCCTGTAACACTGCAGGAGATGTTGTCAGTTAAGCTATCTGAAAATCTTATCATAGATCACGAACACTGCCAAAGCTGTGTTTTCTTAGTGTAATCTGTGTGAGAGGACAGGACCCGAAAAAAATAGTAATACCTAGCAGAATGTCCTAGCTTAGACCCAGAAGCTTCTACGGGCATGGGAGAATTAAGCTTTTTTGTCTGAAGCCAGCAAGCCAATTAAATCTGGTAGGTTTAAATTTAAGCTTTAAATTAATATTTAAGTTGCCAGATGCCCTATCCAACAGGTCTCATTGGGATAGGTGTATAAACACCCATCATCTGCTTGTTTGGCACTGAACAAACTAGCCTTTAACTTTTTTTTTTTTTTTTTTTTTTTTTTCCCCCTGTAAGTTCGTTTTTTGTGCTTTCCCCTGGAGATCACAGAATTATCAGGTATTTCCCTTGAGGGATCACCCTGAAATATTTAAGAAGCTTTACTTCCTCCATGCAGAAGCTTGTGCTACTATAAGAACATTTCTCATTATATTATTGCTTCAGGGTTTAAATTTTTTTTTTTTTTCAGAAGACATTTTATGGCTATTACTCATCATCTGTTTCTGAGTTAGATGCAACTTAAAAGACATGTCTTTCTTAAAGCTTTTTTTAGCTTTTGTTGATATTCAGGGCATATATAAGTGCTAGGAAAATAATGACTGTGTTCGTAGTTTGTGCTAATAATTGACTATGATTAGTGACATTTGGCTGAATAACAGTTGACTGTCCTTCCAGAGACAATCAGATAAAAAGTATCTGGACATTTGTTTAAGAGACCAAAATACAGCTAGACAGCCATTTCTGTATATCTAAGTTGAGGTTTTGTTTTTGCTTATCTCTTCCTTTTCTGCAACTGTTAGACTTCCTCACTGAATCCTGTAGTAGGACATACCTAAGACAATGGAAAGAAGTAAGCAAGATGATGACTCCAATAACCTTTGTGTCACATTTTCCAAAGCTCCCAGTATCCAGAGCATGTGTAGTCATCCTCAAATTTTTGCCACCCTGCAAGTACAGCAGATGGTAAATGCTGTGATTTTATTCTAAATGATTACTTTAAAATAATGTCTTCTCAAATGTGTGTACAAATTGACATATGACACAATTCTTTACAAGTCTGATAAATAAGTAACTAGCATTCCCATCATTAAATTTTACATTTTGTATCCTGGTCTCTCCTTAGGGAGTCACCTTGTCTTGTGATTCTTCTGAAGTGTCTACCTAACAAAGAAAAAATCTGGGTTTTTTAGCACTATACTTTTCTTCTGTCTTATTCTAGTCATGTGATCCTTATCCAGGCATACTTCAATGGCCTCTAAAGCACATTGTTTTTTCCATGAAAGAAGAGTTTCTTCCATGATATCTATATGAGAAAAATGAGGTTTTTTTCTACAACTTGGACTGGTCTCATGAAATACCTAACACCTTTCACTTCAGCTTTAATTAGCATCCTGACCACCATGGTCCATGGAAAATATTAATGGGATAGCAGTGTTCTCTTTTAGCGTCCAAGCTATATAGCCACATTATTTGTTTTCTAAGGTGACTGTTCTCTTCTTGGACAAATCATGTAGTATAGCAGGGCATCTTATGACACTGCCTGCATTGCAGAAAAATGACTCATGAACAACAGACATTCAAATTACCCAAACTCTGTTGTGGTGTAATATCAAGCAATTTAATTTTGAACTAATTTAGAACATAGTTCTTGTCAAAGTTTTTGAGATGGTATTTCTGCCCTATTTTTCACAGTTTTTATTTAACTTAAATAATGAATATAGTAAAAAAACCAAACAAACAACAACAAAAAAACCCAAAAACCAAAAAAACCCAAACCAAAACAATCAGCCTTTTAAATGCTTGGCTTGTCTCTGCTGTCTTGCTCTAGGCATGAGCTGAAAAATTAAAGCAGAAAGTCTTCTGAGTAATCTGGGCTTGTAGAGTTTTCTGTGCACAGGTAATGGGAGTTTACAGAGAATATTGAAATCTCTTCAGGAACCTGGACTGCTAAAACAAAAGTAGAAAAAAAATAGTAGTTATCAGTAAAGGGCCTCCTAAGGGGAATGTGTCTTCTCACAAGTCAAAACTGCTTTGGCATATTTGAAGTTTAACTGAAACACTATGGCTGTGATTTTTTTTTTTTTTTTTATGTTTGGTTTTTTTTCGATGTTTGTATTAGTCTGTGTCAGCAACCCAACAACTAAGCCTGGTTTCCATATATGAATGTAAGCATCTTGAACAAACAAGATCTCTTGAAGGCTGTTATATTTTAGAAGAGCAAAAAATGTGGATAGTGAAGAACAGGGCTTAAAGGAAAAGAACATCCACTCACTAGTTTTCACTTGAATAAAGATTTCGGGATGGATCCCTCTGTATTAACCTTCTTCCTCCTCAGGTAAAGTTCCTCTGAAATTTACTCCAGAAACTACAATTTTGCAGGAGGAGCTATCTAAAACTCATTATGTAAGATCACAGATGACTATGATATAATTTTTAAAGATATCGATTTCATCCTGGCCAAACATTCCCTTGAGAAAGTGCATTGCCGAATGTAAAAGAAAGGATGGTTTGGCTTAAGTTGTTTTGTTAGCCAGATTGTTTACTTTCTGGATCATCTGTTACCCTCTGTGTGACTAAAAATTCTCTTAACTGATCAGTGTTTATGGATATCTGTTTCTCAACAGATGTCTTGGACACTGAGTTCCCCCCTGAGTACAGTATTTGTTTGTATGTACAACCATTCCCCGTTGCAGAAGCATACTTGCTCTGAAACATGAGGCAAGTAAACACTAACTCCACCTTACATACTAAAAAACACTACACTTTTTCTGTATGAAACATTCAAGTTAACCAAAAGACACAAATAAAGTTGAGTGACATACAAG
Source organism: Pterocles gutturalis (assembly GCF_000699245.1). Classification (NCBI taxonomy): domain Eukaryota; kingdom Metazoa; phylum Chordata; class Aves; order Pterocliformes; family Pteroclidae; genus Pterocles; species Pterocles gutturalis. Next base: position 63,170 of record NW_010099080.1, on the reverse strand, counting down.
ATTATTTTTCTAGTCAATATTTTAGAAGACTGTATCTTTAAAAAATAAGAACTTTTTTCTCCATTTTCATTTGTATTTTTTGCTAGGAAAAAAACTACACCCATGGAGGGAAAGGTCAACACCATGAGCCTGGGGGATCAGTCTTATGAGTATATGCAAAAAATCTTCAGTTCTTTGCTTCTGCAAGTCCCTGAGAAATATGTAGTAACTTGAAATCTCATTAGGAGATTTAATTTTGAGTTTCTTCATCATTTACCAGCCCACAGAAAGAATGTAATTATTTGAGAGATTTCTTTTCACTTTCAAGGTAAAAGAAAATAACATATCTTTTTCCATTAAATGAAAGAAACGGAGAGCTACAACCAATTGACTGTATCCTAATTGATTTATGAGGTTCTAATTTCATGAAGACACAAAATATGAAAAGGTGAGAAACCTATGTAGTTTTCCAACTGTTGTTCACCCAGTTAAACTAATTGACCATGAATTTGTTGGTAGTTGAGCTTTGACGTGGTACAAAACCAGAGCGAAGGTACATATTCTTTTAATGAACAGTGATATGTGAAACGAATCATAGCCTTGTCAACAAGACAGTAGTGAATTATATCCCAGCCATGGTTAAAAGAAGATATGACAAACATGCTGGGTGTAGTTTGCAAAAACTGCTAGGGGTTTGTCAATTTGATATTTCTATGTGAAAACCGTAAAAAAGAAGACACTCTACAAGCACTTGTTAATCAGGCATAACAAATATAGCTTCAACACAATATTCATTCACTCTTGAGTTTTTGTGAACATGAGGCAAGCCTTTGACTGACTCCTGTTTGTCTTCAATAATTGTAACAGCCAATTCTTTCTCTGATATATGTTTATGCTAATAAATTTTCCTGAACATATGGAAACAGGATAGAAATATCTAAATGAAAAATGAGGAATATTATTGCCTTATTTGGAGAATTTTGTTTAAATTTGCCTGGGAATCTTGGCAATTTGTTTTCAGTAATGCTCAATTTTATAACATAAACTATTGCTTTACCATTGTTACAAATGATACCTGAAACTGGTTAGAATTTAGGTATAAAGATCAGAGAGACTCAATTGACTAATTTTTGTAAGATGTTGTTTTGCCAATCAACGGGAATAGCACAAAGGACAGAGGCACCAAATAAAAGTAAACTTACTTTTACTTATGTTTAAAGTGATAAAATAATGAGGAAAATAATACAGAGAAAATAAAGCAGAAAAATAATAAGCGAACTACTATAGCAAGCAGAAAGTAAGGTAATGCACCTAATCATTACTACATAGAGTTAGCAACAGTGATTAAGAAAGATACATCACCAATTGCCCTATTAATACATTACCATCATCCAGATCCACAGACACTGGGGAGCCCATTTACAGCAAAGGATTTGGAGAACTCATCCCGACAATTGGGAAATCTCTATACAGTGCATCCACTGTATAGATGAGGCTTCCAAATTTCCTTGCAAACGGTCCCTGCTTTTATACAGTTGAAAAAACAACTTTCTATCTTAAGCTGCGAAAAACATCTGGTGTAGTTATTTTTCCTTGTTAACTTTTTCCCGCGCTTGGCCAGAACCCGAGAAAAAGTTAAGAAGAAGTAAAGGTATCTGGTTGTCTTTGATTATGCGTCTCTAAACAAAGCCCGTCACTGCCCTGCTACATTCTGTCACGTAGAGGTCTGTTTGAAGGTTTGAGATAGGTTTATCTCTTTTTGGCAAGCGGGGCTGTCGTTACACAACTATTACTTTACCGCAAGAGTTACAGCAGTGCTCTATAAGCATTACAACAAAAGCTGTTATAAATTGGCATATATTCATAAGGTTATAGATTGCATATGTGATCAATTTTATACATATTAGGTATATTGTTAGGTTGTGGGGTTCACCTAGAGGTCAGCTTTGGTTCAGGGCCTCACTGCTCAGGCCCTAGTATTTCAGATGTTAGTTCTGCTTTTTGCTCAATTTGTTCAGTGAGGTAGTGTCTTCAGACTTTAAATTAGCAACCCCCCTCTTTAAAAATTATACTCCTGAAAATATTAATGTTCACATTTGTTCTGTAATCCTTTGTAAAAGAACATAGATTCAGACAATCTTTTGAAAGTAGAAATCAGAAGAGCTCCCCTCCTGTCTATGCCCAGGAAAAGGCTGCATACTTAGGTTATCTATTGACAGTCACGAAAAACAAATCTCCCCCCCAACTGTTCTATATGCAACTCCATTTTAGTCTTAGAAAACTAAATTATGGTAGATATTTAGAATGCTAATCTTTAAATAAAGTATTAGGTACAAGCAGCTTACTGAAACACAGTTGGTTACAAGTGGATTTTTATAACTGCTTAGAACTAATATTTTTTTTTTTTAGACTGTCACGCCCTCTTAAAATGATTATTCTGAAGCATTCACTTTTACGTTAGCCAAGACCTGCTTTCTGTTAAGATGAGTACTTTGGGTGTAAATATCTGGCACCTATTTCACAAGCCTTATTCTCATAGAATAATAGACATTATCTAGATGCTTTCAGTAAAGCTTTTCCTCTTTGCTTCACTCTGCCTGTGTGATTAAAAAATTTTATTTTATTTTTCAGGGAGACAAGTGAACGGGGGGAGGAAGAACTTGTTAAGGAATTCATGCTGTACCTCAGTGAGATGATTAATCTCTAAAATCCTTGTCTTGTTTGGATCACTAAATATCTTCTGTACGGTAGTGGAAGAAAATAAAAAGTAACAGAATCAGCAGTGTGGTGCTCACAGTATGAATGAGAAAGTAAATAATAAAACCTTAGCAACTGCTGCTGTTAGGATGGGAAACACATCAAGGAGCTTGCAATCACTCTTGTTAGTAAGGAAATGCAGAAGTCTTGAGATTTGAAACAGTGACTAGGTGTCATATCCGGGTATGTTTGAGATGCAGAAGTGTATAGCATTGAGCTAAAGATGATGGGCAAGGATATAATCACTAACAATTCTGTGCAAGGCTGACACTTTGCTTTGCCAACTGCTGCTCAGATACATAGTGTATTCATCGTCCCAAAGACCTGCTGGCCTGCTGTAATCTAGGCACAAGTTTGCAGTTAACTAAGCTGAGAACAGGATTCGGTAGACTCAGATAAGGGAAATTTCCTTATAGAAAGCTCGATAGATTTAAGACAAATCAAACAGTTACTCCTTCAACTGAGGCTTGGTCATTGTTTTAATTTCTGAATTTTCAGTTTTTTCCTTTCCTCTTCCTATTGCTGAAATAAAACTCCTGATGGTCTGGCTTCTCTCCCTCTTGGAGACTCTCCTGGCTGCCTTTGTTCACACTCTGGCACCGTTTCCATTGAATGCTTCTGCTGAAAATGCATTTCTGCTTCTGGAATATGTCTTGTATCAGCTACTGATTCTCCTCTCCTGTCTGATGCCTTCATACACTGTCTCCTCTCACACTCCATTGTTGGATGCTTTTTCTGGACTTGGAGCATAGCCACAAATCAAGTTTAAGCAAGCAAGGTAGTGGCCATGAATAATAAAGGAGGTTGCAGCATGACCTAAAGCATATTGAATAATATCTTTGCATCAGAATTTCCTCCTGGATTACTACTACTTTAACAGTAGACTGTTTTTCTGAATGAGCAGTAACAGCCTTTAGCAAGAACCAAAACTGGGTAAATAGCAACTGTGATTTTGTCTGGATTTTTATCAGGTGAAAGTTAGATCAGCTTCTTTAGCTTTTTCTAGTCCTTACAACATCAATCAATTATGATTTAGAAGCATTAAGGTGAATGTAGAGGAGGAAACAGAAGGGCAAATAATAAAAAAAGCAACTGTGAATTGGTCCAATTCAAACTAGCTTTTTTTTTTCACTGTTTAGAGAGGTGCTATTTATTTAGTTCACAGTAGAAAAAAGTACTATCAATGCTGTGACTTCTCCTACGAGAAAGAAGATTTAACAAACATTCAGGTAGTGGCACATTTGATCTGTTCACCAAAACCAAAACCACACAAATCTCTAGGTACATATTTTCCAAAGGCTTTTTGATTGAGACAGTTACGTAATTTCAAACAGACATGAAAGAATTTCTGATTTGCAAGAAAGCTTTATTTCTGTATTATTTTAAATCCACAGATGAGCTGTCAGAATAAAGAGAATTGTGCTTTTCAAAATGTATCTATTTCATGTATTTGGGATTGAAAAGGAAGAAAACTTTTTTAAATACCATTTGATATTATAGCAGACTAACTTGTAGAAAAAAATTCTGTTTTCTTAATTGATGATAGCTGTGATTTTTTTTTTTTTAATTTGAAATGAGGAGTAGATCTGTGAAGCTATTGATCCTGATACCCTAACTTAGCTTGCAGTAGTTGTGTTAGTGAGATACAAGGGAATGATCACAAGAAAACTTGTTCCTTTAAACAGTGGCATAAAAGGGTAGAAAGAAATTACAAGTAACTATTAAGCTTTTTGACAGATAGTCCCTGTGCTGCTTCTTTTCACTGTGGTCTAATACTAGATCGCATTTACTTTACTTGCAATTTTTATATCCATTCTTAGTAGGCTTTATTTCCTGGTGACTTAAGGCCTACTTTTGTGCATCTTCAATTAAGACAACTAAAACACAGGACAAATATTTATTGTACTTCTCTCTGATCTCACAGTATGCCTATAATATTTTTTATTTCCTCTCTCCCTCGCTCCCTCTCTTCCTCTTATTTGATCTATAATTTCAGAAGTTAAGTTAGATAGAAAAATAATCATAAGTGAAACCAACCTCTTCAGCAATGGGCAAGTTTTCCTTACTCGTGTCATGACAATAGTGAGACTGTGAAGACTTAGTTCAGAGTGCACTTGTCCCCCTGTTTTGGGTAGGTAGAGGTCAGAAGAGCACACAGGAAAGACATTCAAAACATGGGGCACTAGAAGTGTCTGAGAGTCCTGGTTCAAGGGAAATTAATTTCAGCAGACCCATTACTGTTCATTCTCACAATCTTTATTCCAGAGGTTACCTTGAAAAAGAATCAATAAAATATAAGTTACTGCTGGGTAACATGAAGACAACTTTGTTTGCATTATGCTAATACTAAAGGTTTGAACTAATTTTTACAGCCCTTTTAGCACAAACCATGGATTTAAGGAATACATTGTCTCATAAAATTTCTCTTTCTGGGAGTTTAAGTAGGCCTAGATTTCATGATAGAAAAGGACACAAACATTTATGTAGGAGAAAGATATTTTGCAGAAGGAGGCATTTCAGCAGAAGAGAGGGTGCTTTAACAAAGAGTTTCAGGAAAAGCTGAAATGAAGAAATTTTTTTAATCCAGGAGACAGTCTTCTAAGAAACGACAAGTGATTCGCTAAAAATCACTTTAAATAGTGAAAACAGTTTTCATATAGCAACAGAACAGACCAGGAGTTATGGGCCTAATCTTAGTGCAACTGCAGTGGCGAAGTAGCTACGGATTTAAGCTTAGAGTAAGGTCAAGATCCGCACAGAGGAGGAATGTATTTTGGTAAATGTGTGGCTTTGTGAATCAGTAAAACCAGTGAAGCAAAGAAGTAGGAAAAAAAGCTCTTCTTCGTCATACAACAGACAGTGATTGGTTACAAGGGTGAGGATATATGAGTACCGTATGAACTCCTTTACATTGATGAAGCTTTCAGCAGCTATCACAGGGACTTTGTGACAGTAGAGTTCAGCCTTGAATCAGCTGTAATTTTGTTTCTTATCAAGTCTTTATAGAAAATAAAATAAATTAGAAAGATATTGGAGAAATTAAACAGAACAAAATTCTGGTGAACAAACATAATCTTCTTATGGTAAATTTGCTTGGGAATTCATGCAACCTCTACTCCCAAAATACTTGAGCTGTTTTCCACAGGTGCATTTGTTTTGTCGTTACAGAAATTAATAATAGCTTTGCCTTGTCAGGAGGATGGCATCTGAAATTTATAAAGAAAAGAAAATACAGCACCATTTTATTTTGAAGTAGATATTTTACACACTTGGAGTGTTGTCTGACGAGGTAAAAAATATGTGGAAATGAAATAGATCAACTATGTAAATATTTAGTTAGCTTTATTTACAGCTATATTACAGTCTGAGAACTATTACTGGTCCTCTCTGAGTAGTACTGACAGTAAATCACTCAGGACATAAGAAACATAGTGGCAGTGTGATTTTCTAACATGCTTAAGTCTGCACAATAACTGATGCAAATTATGCAGGACTCCACATTTGCCCAAATACAAGGGTCTTTTGAAATAATATTACAGACATTTTATTCTGCAGAGCAAGGACTTTCCTTTTACTGGTTTTTCAAGAACCCCAATGACAGTAGTAGTGCAAGACTTTGGCCCTTACAAACAATTTTGTTGAAAAGGACTTGAAAATGGAGACTTGAAAACGTATTCTTTCCTTAAATCAGGTAGATGCCTTTTATTGTAATATATAAAAGCAGGAGCAAACCTTCATATTTCAGCTTTCCTTTCATCTTGATAAGTCCATTTAAATGGGATCTATAACTGATATTTTCATTTTTTGTTTAATGTTAAGTCAAATTAAAAGTAGACAGACTAGTGTATAACACCAGCTTCATGCAGGAACATCCTGCAATAATTCTTGTAGCTATGGCAAGAATGCAGTGGGAACAAATGACTGGATTTTTGCCTTGCAAAAATGTCTCTGTTCCGTCCCAAAGACTCAGTCAATATACCTATCATTTTAATGATCAGCAGGACATTTTCCACTTGATTTGAGATCTCATCTTTACGAAATTACTGTAATTTTTTTGATTAGTTCTAATTCTTATCTGAATTAGTTAGCACTGTCAGTAATGACCTGCATTTGTTGTATTTTTCATTTGGTTGCAACTGTCTAGAATTTCAATTTAATCTTAATCTTGTATATTTTTCTTAGACTTTTGCTTTTATTTTCTTTCTTTCTGCAACCCCATCATTAAAGTCTTTTCTCTTCCCTCACCATTTTTCTCATGCTACAGTAAGATTGCTTCACTCTTATGTGTCATTTCCAGTTATTTCATTGTGCTAGATATTTCTGGCTAACATTACTACCCAGTGCCACTGCACAGCTGACTTACTGTTCAGTGTTAAGCTACCCTCACTGTGAAAAAATTCCTATGTTTAATCAGAATTTCCTGCATCGCAAGTTGCCCATGTAACCTTTCTTTCTTTCAATATGTATCACTGAGAAAAGTCTGGCACTGTCTTTTCGATATGCTCCTGCTGGGTAGCTGAAGAGATATTTGAACAAAATTAACCAATGTCAGTAGCAAAGGGTATTTTCAAAGAACTGCTTGTGAGCAATTTACAGAAGTGCTTTGGGGAATATTTTTAGCAATAAAATATATATAGAAGTAATCTTACCATTTCTTGAATATATTTTTCGCCTAGTGTTTGGAGAAATGTATTTGAATCTTTTGTTTAAATGATTTGCTTTATGCATTTTGTAAGCATTTCTGTAGGATTGCTGCTTTTACAGCAGGAAGACATCACATGTTAACAGCTTGCAGCTGCTGAATACTAGTGCTCATCCTAAACACAAGTTTAGAATTTCAATATTGAAACAAAAACGAAGTGTAAGAAGTGAAATGTGAGTGACTAGTAGTCTTTTAAATATGTGTATCACAACTTAAACAGCTTGCAATACTTAGCGTTGAAGCAGAATTACTTGCAAACTTGTTTTACATCATTTGTGGTCTTCCTCCTCCTGCTACACCACATAGCTCCCCAGTTCCATCAAGGTGAACACTGGACTAGCGCCTCCAGGAGCGTTGCTCCCTAGGTCAGTTGTGAGATGTCTGGCGCTGTGAAGTATAAAGCTTACCTGTGAGGAATGTGTTTTTACCTGACAAAAAGAAAATTTAATTTCTTGAACAGACAACATCATGTTGAGTTCGAACTAGATGATCTTTAAGGTCCCTTCCAACACAAATCTATGATTCTGTGGTACTTTAGGTAATTCATCAAAGGGTGTGTCTGAAGCTTGCGTGTTGCTTTCTGTTTTCCCAGATAAGCACAGAAATGAGTTGTGAAACTTTCTTGATGGCTGTTTGCAGATTTAGATTAGAATTGCTTTTGGATGGTGGAATTTTTTCACCTTTAAGAACTGAGCTAGGCTGAGTTTTGCCACAGTAGCATATAAGTACTAAAATGCATTTTCAGCTATGAGTAACAATTTAAAAAAAATATCATTCACAATATGGAGAAATTTGTATATGTACAAATTGTGTAGAATGTCTAGTAGATCAAACCAGGTTTGTTTTGTTTAGTTTTGCTCAAGTAAAATGATATTATCAGATACAGATGAGCATATTTCTAAGAAGAAAGTTGATCTTATTTGGGTTCATAATCTTGTCATTTTCATTTTCTTTATTGTGGTTGCTAATTTAAACAGTCCTATTTTATACAGAAATTAACTTTCATTTTGTTTCACACATACAGAGGTTAGCATCAGACTCTGTCAATATCATTCAGTCATTTATAAAGTTGATAGGTTCTATGATGTCACATTATCAAGCTTTCTAGATTACTGTGAGACCGGTCCTAGTTTTTCCCACTGTATTTTTGCATTTTAATATCTGTTGCTCTTGCTTTATTTCTCTTAAGTCCTCATATGGCCCTTGTCATAGGAACATTTATGAATGAATTTACATAGTCTCCCATTTTGTATTTTTTCCTTCTAACTTTGTGATTTTTAAAACTATTTCTGAAATGCTTCCAATTTAATCAGTTCTTCACCACAGACCAAAGTTATGCTGAGCACTATAAATTATTTCAGACATGAAAAATCTCATGTGAAAAATCTTACAAAACAAGTGATTTTTTAAAAAATTGAATAGGTAAAATAGGTTTGTTTACCAAGTTGACACTTGGTTAGGTGAGAATTGCCACCACTTTACTATGTGTAATAGAGGGAAGAGGATATAGCTGAGAAAAGTTGGGAACAAGAGATCCGATAGTGCAAAGGTTACTGTAGTACAAGATAACATTTCCCTCCATTATGAAATGCAATACACTCTCTGAGGAACTTCTGGTCTCACTAGGTAAACTATGTCAAGGAATATTTAATTTTGCTTCCGTATTTACATTGTCATGGTCCAAAATTTAAATAATATAGAATCCTAGAGACAATGGTGTTTTCTCAGGGTTCAAGAAGTATCATTGATGAAACAGACAACCAACTGTGTCTAATGTATATCACAGAATCACAGAACAGTTCGGTTTGGAAGGGACCTCTGGAGGTCATCTGGTCCAACCCCACTGCTCAAGCAGGGCCACACAGAGCCAGTTGCCCAGGGCTGTGTCCAGACAGTTTTTAATACCCCTAAGGAGGGAGGCTCCACGACCTCTCTGGGCAACTTATTCCAGGACTCAGTCACCCTCACAGTTAAAAGTGTTTTCTGATGTTCAGAGGGAACCTCCCATGTCTCAGTCTGTTCCTGTTGCCTCTTGTCTTGCCACTGAGCACCACTGAGAAAAGCCTGGCTCCATCCTCTTTGCACTGTCCCTTCAGGTACTTATATACATTGATAAGATCTCCCTTGAACCTTCTCCTTTCTGTTTTTTGTTCCTGCTGTGAGCTAGCAGATACCTAAAAAAAATAGTTATGTTTACTATAGTAGTTCCACTATCTTCTGGGTTTTTTTCAAGTTCAGCTTAACAACTCCTTTTGCATTAGTCACTACAAGACTGAAGACTGACAGTGGAAAGTGTAATACTTCTAAGTGACTACCAGATGACTATGACTTCTGCTGTTCACCTGAAAGTGTTAATGATGACTGAACATCATTGCCGTGCTGAACGTGTCTTACATGTGAACGCCTGAATGCTCAGCAGCTAGGTAGTTCGGAATTTTTGCAATAAGTATGTAAGTATCAAAATAATGCAAAGCTGATTGATAACAATATTAGGCAGCCTGGATTTATGAGTTCTACATGGATATTAAATTTTCTTTTAAATGGAAGTTTCATTGATAACAGCAATAGTGCAATTTACCACTTCAATTTCTGTAAACTGTTTGTTTTGCTACAGCATATTTTGATTAAGCCAGATGATACAAAATCAATAGAAGAGTTCATATTGATTAAACACTGCCTTTCTTAGTGATGTTTGTGAGGTCTTTAAGGATCAGTTCTTGGCCTTTTGCTGTTTAATATTGTTATCAATGACTTGGAGGAAAACAAAACTGTTATTGATTGAATTTATAGTATAAGCACAAGCAAACATAAAGGAACGTCAAAGAAGTAGTATTCAGCAAGGAAATGTAGGTTGGTAAGGTATAGTGTAAATATACAATTTGCAATTCAGCATAGCCAGGTCACATTTTGGTCTAGCGAAGTGTGAATAGAAGCCAGGCTTTGAGGCTACAAATGCTGTCTTGAAGAGCAGCCACTCTTAAAAAGGTGCAAGAAGTCACACCAAACATGAACACTTAGTACAATTCCACATCGAAAAGGCAATTGTGAGATATAAACATGAGAATATTGAGCAGAAATTAATTGTGTTACCTCTGTACTTCTCCCTGTGTGGCTGTTGCTTCCAGTTCTGAATAATTCCTACAGTTTTTTAATTTTGCTGATAAATTAACTTAATAATCGTATAACTGTGGTGTGTAGTAAAGCCAATGCATTAAATAAAAACAATGGAGAACCTTATATTACTCAGGTAAAATAAATCCAAAGATCTGCTTTTTCTTTCATTTTAGAGTTTCCATGAGGGATAATCTAATCTTACTCCACTCAATGCCTAAAATCTCATTGCTGCCAATAGAGTCAAGACTTTAGACCTTTATTTTGTAAAAGTATTCCAGGAAACATCTAGAAGTTAGAGACGTAAGCATGCCTATATAATTAAAAAAACTTCCTACCACTTTTAATTTATTTTTCACATAATAAAATAAAGGATCCAACCTTTTGTAATTTTCAACCCACTTGCAGGGCACACGTTGATTTAGATCTGTGCTCTGGTCGCTCTTGCTTTTCAAATCTCAGTGGGAATCGTTTTAGTCAATTGCTAAGAATGATTAGATGGCAGAATCTTAGCATACCAAAATGTGTTAAACTAGAAAAAGAACAAAGCTGTAATTGTTAAACAGATAACCTGTGAGCTGTGTGGCACTCTTTTGTTTGTGGACTTTGTTGCTCACAGTATGACTCTGTACAATACAAAAAGGCTTTTATCTAAAGACTAAATTTCAAAAACTTATGTATCTGTGACTGAAGAAAAGCGTTTCTGCTCTCCAGGTACACATTCCTGAGAAACATTAATAAAACTAGAGAAAAGATCCTCTTGAAGATCACGCTCTAGGCATCCTATGTACGCGTCGCAGTGTTGTGCATCAGAGGAATGGGAAGGAAATAAAATCCTGTCCCTGGAGATCAATGTATAAACAGTAGCTCTCCAGAGTCTCAAGAAGTATAAGTAAATATGTTTATCTTTGCTGGAGCTAGTGGCATTGTGCCAGTCTAAGCCCGATGTGGATCTGATCCTGTAGCGTTGAAATAATGCAGCTCCAGTTACTAAAGTCAAGAGGAGTCTAAAGAACCATCCACAGAAAAAATTCCTTTAATGTCTCCATGTAGCTTTCATTAGTATCCTTTGCAGCTCTATGAAAATTGTTTATGATGTTTGGATACATTGATCATTTTTTACTGTCTTGGAGATCTTTAAATACCTTTCTGCACTGAGGCACTGTGTGAAGAAAGAAGGCTGTGTTTCATTCTGCCTCCTTTGGCTTTGCAGTGGCTTGTTTCAGAATGGTTTCCATTGATGTCTGATTTTGAAAAGAAGTGGGTGATGCTTCACAAACAAGAACCTTTTCTATGAAGCACTGGTATTCAGCAGCAGTGGCTAGTGCTCAGGAGGCAGTTGTGTATTCAGTATTTCTAGCTGTTATCAGTTTAAGCAGAGGTGATCTATTTTGCACTAACTTGATGACATTTCAACTGTGGTGTCAGAACCGTCTAACTGGGAGAAGTAATAAGCTGCCAGAGATGCTAATTTCTTAAATGACTAAAGCTATATGTGGAAAAGAGCCTTTGATAACTTCTCTGTAGTCCGACAAGAAAACAGAAAAAGTGTTCAAAAAATAAACTAACTGCTACTTACTTCAAACACATACAGTTCACAACCAACAACATCCACAGCTGCAATTTCTTCACTTAAGACCTTGAATATGTCAGTTGCGTCTGTAGCATTTAAGACTAAGATACAATAAAGCTGATGTAAAACATACCCTTAGCCATTATACTGAATGTGGTTTAAATGCATTTTACAGCTTGACAATAGATTTTTGGGGTACCATTTTGTCATTTATGCCATTTATATAAAAATAATAATAATGTACATACAGCTCCTTCTTGCTCTCACATTTCTAGTAGTTCTTACTTTGAAGCATTTATTGTTTTCAGCCTGACTACTGATCTCTTCATCCATGTCAGCACATCAGCTGTTGGACAGGCGTGAGACCAGCTGAAATTGCATCGGGCTGCATGCAATCTGCCTGTCCCCATACGCAGACTATCTACAGGGCCATCTCTCAGGCTGTTTCAAGGTATCTCAGGCAGGCTTACCTGGTACGTGGTAGGATATGTAGCTTCACAGAGTGCTTCAACTGGCCATGGGTTTGCTGCATGGTCAACTGGTCTGATCTTAAAAGACTTCAAGGCATTTCTCACTGTGTAGTGTTGCCATATCTTCCAGCATGAGTGTGCTGACCTGACACATAATAAACTTACAATGCAGAAAACAGTACAATTTGTCAATCCACTTAAATTGGAACCACAGCAAAGTATCTAAGGTGACTTTGTCAGCAAGCCAAATAACAGTAATTTTCTCATTTTTGTCATTTTCTGTCATTTAATTCTGTCATTCTGTAGTAAGCTTTAGGTGGGTGGCAGAGTACTACATTAAAACACTAGTTCAGCAACACATTTGAGTTATAATTAACACTGATTGGAATCGCTCATACTAAAGAGTATAATTGAGGGTAAGGAAGTGCTTTGGCTGAAGACTTAAGTGTCCCTTGGCAGGTACTTTGCTTTTTTCTTTTTTGGTCATCTGCTCTTTTGAACCTAGACTAAATCTTTATCCAGATCTTCATGCAGGACCCATTGCAGACTCCTTTAGACCAAAGGTCTTCAAGGGATGTGTTAGTAAGGGGTAGATAGTCTTTGTTCTTTCTCTTTACAGCAGGGTGAAATTCAGACACACTCAGCAAAGCTTAGGAGAGGAGAGTCTGTTTAAATAAAAGCACTTGATTGCACAGGCAATGTTAGTCTATCATTGAAGCCACAGGAGAACAATCTCTCTCTGCATAGTAGGAAGAGAATGGAAAGATCACCATATAAATACCGTACCATTATCTGATGCTATTATCCAGACCCTTCTGTCTTGTGCTGCTCTCCCTAGGTGTCAGGTCAGCTAACATGCTCTGAATGTATTTAAGGCTTTTACAAGTATTATCAGAGTTCTCTTTGGAATTATGCTCATGCAATTGACCGTAAAAATTCATTCCTGAAGTTCATGAAGTGTTGCGAAGCACCTAAGTTCACAAAAAAGAAAGAGCACTTTTTTCAGAAATTACTCCTCATTGCTTCTCAGTATTTGTGAACCAAAACTGATACAATTTGCTCCTCAGTACAGTTGATTAAATCTAGCTTAAGAATTCTTGTTTTATAGTTTTTCCTCAAAGGTTTTTACACTAAGGGTGATAAATAATCATGTGGAATGATTTAGCCAAAGAACATGTCTCAAATGAATTTACCAGGACAGATAAGTACCATACAAATTTCACTAGGATGGCCAGGTGTTTCTACAATATTTGGGCGGAGCTTGTTTAAAAACTACTGCTCAAATTAATTACAACTGAAGAAAAGATGAAATACTAGGTAGCTCAGAAGACAGATGAGATGTTGTATCTAAGGTTATCTAAGATAAGGTGTTTTATTTATTATGTCTTGCTTAAGTCATGGTCCTGCCCCAGGTAAATTTCTTGACTAATAAAATTAAGACATTTGAATTTCATAGTAGCTAAACATTCACATACACAGCATTCACCTTTGACTAGGAGATTGGGTGTACAATATTTACTGTGCAATATAAACCCATCTAATACCAGTAAGACCTGAACTTCATTACTGTTTGACGACAGTGTGATGGTTTATTGTATATGTTGCTGTCTGGGTACAAGAAGCTCTGTTATGTACTCGTTTGCTATTTTAGTGAAGAAATTAAAGACTGAATGGATAATTTAAATGACTAAACTTCTTTTCTTCTTACAGTTGCTTTCTCCAAGTCAAAATTAATTAAATCTAGCAGAGCTAGTGCATTGGATTTATGTTACAAGGTTTTGGTAGCAGGTGGGCTTCAGGGGTGGCTTCTATGAGAAGGCACCAGGGGGTCCCCCATGTCAGACAAAGCCAGTTCCAACCCACTCCAAGACAGACCCACCGCTGGCCAAAGTTGAGCTTAACAGTGATGCTGGTGGTCCCTCTGTGTTAACATATTTAAACCAGCATAAAAAACACTACACAGCACCTGCGAGAAAGAAGCCACTGACCGTAATCTCCATTCTCCTTCTCCCTGTGCCACTCAGGGGGGATAGGAAGAGGTAGAACTGTGAAGAAGCTGGCACTGTGAGGAAGGTGGGTTTAGTTCTGTTTTTGTTTTGTTTTCAGTTGGCACTAAATTAAATTAATTTCCCCAAGTCAAATCTGTTTTGCTAGTGACAGTAATGGGTGAGAGATCTCTCTGTCCTTATCTTACCCATGAACTTCTTCATTGCATTTTCTCCCTCAGTTCTGCTGAGGAGGGAGATTGAGATAGTGGCTTGGTGGGCACCTCTTGGCCTGCCGAGGTTAACCCACCACAGCTAATCAGGAATTTTGCCTATATTATAAAGTCTAAATTTTTAAATAGTAGACATTACACTTCAAGCATCTATCACAAGTTTTTACACACATACATGTATATGTGTGTGGATGTATAAAGTGCCAGACAGTGATATAAACCCAGCAGTTTCAAAAGGTCAGAAACACTTCAGTGCAATTACACAAAACTAGTATACCCCAGGATGACAGAAAAATTCCTGACAGCATATTGTGTCTCACTATTCAAATGTTATATCAAATCACACGAGGCATACACAGGGCTGTAACACCTCCAGGTTAATGCGTCAAGACTTGTGTCAACACATGCCATGTTATTTCCAAATGCAATGAACTTATTAAAAAGAAAAATATATCACTATGCTGTGACAGTCTTGATTTCGTCCTACTGCTCTTCCTGTGATCTCTGAATTACTGCAGCAGTGAATTGTACTCAGCATTGGAAATATCCCTTGTTCAGCTCTACTCAACAGTGTTTTTCACATCAAATCACTTTTATTTTGAGGCACCAGATATCTTTGCAGCTGCTTGAAAGGGGAAGTGGAGATTTTGGCATGAAGGAAGTTGTGAGTTAGTTTGTGATTTTGAAGTGCAGATGGCAGTTCGGATATTTAGCAATGAGGACAGAAGCAAACTCTAACACCACTGACATTGGCAAAGATGAAAAGAGAAACGTAAATATTTGAGTTAAGCTAGAATTCTTCTTTTTAACTCAAGCTTTACAAAATGCTGCTGTGCTGTCCACCACTACCTTAAAAACAAGCATCTGGATAGTTCTACAAAATTAACCATAAATAATTAGTGATGATCTCAATTCTTCTAGCATGGAAATTCTGATTCTGTGTAATACTCTTGTGCAATTATCTCATGACTTTCTAAGTTTATTTACATCTATACATTTGGTAGCTAACCATAATAACCTTTTAACAAGAGAAAACAGAATTGTAAGCCGGCACTCTAATTTAACTTTGGAAATCCTTAAATCACTAGAAACGTTCACTCTGCATAACATGATTTCTTTGCTGTCTCTCAAAACTGGTAAGGATAACAGTTTGTCCCTTTTCTTTCACTGCATTCATCTAAATGGCTTTCCTAGGATTAAATTGCCATGCACTACTGTGCTAAGGCACAGATTTAGTCTTTGCTCTGAGATAGTGTTTGTCCTGTCATATATGCATACAGATAACTTCAGGTGGTTTTTTAACATTGTCAGTGCTATATTCTAGTCGCTTGCGTCTGCCTAAACAACTGATGTCTGTTGGTTCTGGAACAACCTATTTCCCCAAACCAATTTCATTCTCCTTCAGCTTGCCTTTAGGATCTATCAGTCAATATGAAACATCTTCTACATGTTATACCTCCAAGAATTTATGCTGCTTCCATCAACACCAGTATAAGCCACATATCAATAACACAGATCATTTATTTGTCAGGCACAAATATATACATTTTTTCCCCTGCCACTCCTTAAAAGCCATTTACTGTTAAAGCTTCCTGAACATTGGCTATAGTCTTTTCTAAGTTAATCACCTCGTTTCTCTCTAAGCTAATCACCTTGTTTCTCTCTGTAGGCTACAGTGAGGATTAGACTTTTCTTGAAGCCAAGTAATCCAAACTATCTTGGACACTTGTTTTAGAGACAAGGACAAGTCTCCCCTTTGCCTCTCCATTGATTAGATGGGTACTTAGCTGACTGGTTGAAATCAGGTGTATATCTTTTAATTATCTTGAGTTCAGTGACAGGTTCTTGCCTTAAATAACAGGAAAACCCATGTAAGTTGTTAAAGAGGTCATCCTGGAAAAGTCTGCTCCATCAGTATACTCCCTGTCAGCAATTTTCTTAGCAAAACAATTTATAGATTAATTTTTAAATTCTGATTCTTGGAAATCAATATTCCAGAACTAGGAGAAATGTGGTGCTACAATTTGCTTTTCTTTTCTTATAACAATACGTACTTAAGAAAATTGTCAGGTTACTAGTCACAAACAGAGACTTAACCACTTTTTTATCACAGTAATCAGTCAACACATTGAAAACCATCTTATCAGAATGTTTAAATGAACTCTTTATTTAATGTGGGATTGCTCTGAATGGGAAGAGCACATTGTGACTGCTCAGTCTCACTTGTTTAGTCTTTAGTTGTAAGCAATCTCAGTGAAGTACCTTCCTGCAATTTAATTATACAAAAGTAATCACATAAAGGGGGTTATTTTTGTTATTTTCTATTTACTTGCCTCAGTGAAAATGCCACCTTCCCTTTAATTACATCTTCGTTCCTTCTCAAGTTCTCCTCTTGAAAATTCATGATGGAAGAAGTTAGATGTTTTCTTCATCCCAGTAGATGACAACTGTTTCTTTTTATTTTTTTTTTAATGATTATTTATTTCCAATGGGTTTTGTAAGAGTAACATGTGCCCTTTCCTCATAGAAGTTAACTTTTGACATCTCCTGCCCTGTAAGTGCCAGGCTCAAGGGGAGTGGTGGGAGGAATGTTTGCACTAATATCTGAAACAGTGGCAGAAGTGTTTGGCAAAAATTATGCACAATAAAATAAAGTATGATTTCTAGCATTTCCCCCCTTCTCAATAAAACACAATCCAGCCTCATGCTTAGTTTGTCTTTTGCTCTATTTCAATCTATGGTTCCTCATGCAGAAGGTGCACTTTGCTCCCAAGAAGCATCTCCTGAACGGGAGAGGGGAAACAGCAAATGAGCTAGTAAACAGCAGCTGGCTGGGTGATGAATGGGAGCTTCCTGTCTTTTATCAAAGGCATTGGCAGGCATTCATTCTGAGCCAGATTTCAAAAATGCTGTGAATAACACTCAGTAGCTTCCTACAGATGTCTGGAAACAACCTTTCACACACGCACACCTACACACATACACACAGAGTCATGCACACACACACACTCACACACAGAGAGCATGTAGTAGCTACTTGGTCAATCATTCACTGTAACTGAGTTTGCATGGTTCTGTGTTTTTGTGGAATGCAAAATATACTTTACTAATTTTAGTTTAACAGGGGTGTTTGAGGAGCTCTCCCAACTCAAGGACAACCACTTGTCCCAGCTGCTTAAAGCCAGTATTCACTGCTGATTGGGTGACTGTTGCTTGTGTGGTAGCAGATTATTTGTTCTTACCTACGAATGGGTCTGTTCTTGAGGTGCAAGTGTGAGCAGACCTCATGCTGTCCCACATGCTCCCAGACATTACTGGTCAAAGAAGCTCATTCTTCACTGGTACTGCTGTACGAAATAGCAACAAGATATGTTATGTGGTACAATGGGAGAGGAATCTCTTTGCCTGGATTTAAAACCATATGATTAGAGCTACTTCTGGTGTTGGCTTTGAGTTGTTTTCCCTTTGCCAGTGATCATGTAGGAGATAAAACAATGATTTGGGAGGTGCGGTCGAATTCTGTTACAAAACCAAAACTGTTTTACAGCTAAATTGTTTAGGTGCTGTAAGAGAAGAGGAAAGGAGACTCATGCTTCCACCATGCTCTCCTCCCAGCAACACAGTGGCTCTAAAATATTGACACTAATCATGAATTGTGAAGAGTGGTTTAAATTTTGTTTTGCTTAATTCTGGAATATGTTTTTCACGTTTAGTTGGTCTACGTTATAATGGCTTTAAACTCACAAAGAACTTGTGATAAGGCTTCATGCTTTCCTATCCTATGAAATTAAACCATGAAGCTAGAGTTCCTAAATTATACCTATCTATAGTTGCAAGTTTTCTCTAAACCAGCTGTTTTGCACCAGCAACCTGTGAAAATGTTATGTTCCATTCATCTCTTGATGAGAAATCCATCTTCAGTTTATAAATTAAAGCAAAAGTCTGAGACCTGTGAATAAAGAATACTATATGAATCTCACGCATTACTCTCATTATAGTTTTAGGTGCATGATTTAAATGGTTGCAATGGCAATTCGTTTTAAAAAGAGACAGTCTCCACAAACTCACTGAATAGCTAAGACTCAACTCATGAAACTTGTCGGTCTCCCCATAACTCCTTGTTTTAGCATGTGTTCTTATAAATGGCCAAAAGCTCAGTGTAGGTTCATGTTAAGAGTGTAAAATAAGATTAATGGTACCACTAGTCAGCATATTTATTACTTGTCACTTGTATATATTTTTACGTCACCTATCTCTTTAAAACAAATTAATTTAAAGGTTCCAAAACTGTCAGAGCATTACTACCTCTCCTCCACATGTATGTAAAAGTCTTTTCCTGTTATAGTTCTAGACTTTAATCATTGTAAGGTGCACATTGTTTTAATGTTACGTCAACAAGTGTTTTAGATCTGCTTAAAGAGATTACACTACTTAAGCAAGAGCTAAAACCGTCTTTGATTCTATTTCTCAGCTTTCTTCTTCACCAACCTTTACTTGCCTTGAAAAACAAGTATCTGGGGGTTCTTTTTAAGTGATATAATCCCCTTCTCTTACAGATTTAATTGTTAAACCGGGGAGAAAATAGCATTCTTTTTTTTTATTTTATTTTTTTTAGAAAAATAGAGTTACCAGCCTTTTTGCCCAATTGAATGAAATCATGTGATATTCACCAGCATGGTTTTCAGTTTTAAGATGGTTGTGGTGCAATTTTTCACAACCTACAGTTTAATGTGAAGAAAATGTATTCCTTCAGTGTTTCTTTTTTTTTTTTTTTTTTTCCTAACATTCTATTCTTTGTCTGTGATGCATGGCACACCTAGTCATGTACTACTCATATTCCTCATAATTTTTTCAAGTGGGTGCTAAAAATCCGTGTCAAATAGAAAAAGACAGTCAATGACCTTACATATACTGATAATTCAGTCTCCCAGGTCTTTTTTCAGTCCATGGATCAATCCATTTGGACACATATCCCTGCCCTAAATAAATGTGGTGCACTGGTTACTTGATAAAACTCTTTCTATTTCATATTTATAAACAAGACAAGTTCTAGACCAGAGCTTTGTTGCTGATTTCATTCTAAAGTGTCTTAAACTTTTGTTCTACACAGATTTTATGAACTTTGGTAAATGGGAAACATCTGACCTACACATGATAAAAGACTTTTGCCAAAAGAGGAAAAATGTAATTCATTAGCATGATAATCTGCACAACTGACTAAAGTAACACATTTCTTAGCATCAAAGGTACTTGTTTGGGTACTTTTCTAAAATGCAATGGAAGGTGAAAGGTATTTTCACTAAGATACTGAGCTGACAACCATACTCACATGGAATAAACTCTTTCTTCTAGGTAGCAGGGGGGGAAAGTTAATTCAGGACAGCTGTATTTCAATCGATTTGCATTTATCCATATTTATGAATATTTTTGGATGCTTTCATTAGTATTTTTCTATGTTTCCATCATATAGATAACAACAGATTATGATTGTAACTGTATTCATTAAAAGATGCCAGGATTGTGCTGTTGACTGCATGAGTCATATGCTCACTTTACAGTTTGTGCACTGATTTGGGGAAGATAATCAAAGTTGTTTAAAAAAATTTTAAAAAAAGGGAGCATGCTCTTTATCCTAGGGAGCAAGGACTTTGTCAGAGAGTCCCTCCTGTTTTGCTGTGTTCATGTGGTGGCAGTGAAAACATGACTTCACATCAGGGATTCTTTTTGGACTACTGTGACTCAGAAATTACTTCGTAACACGGCACAAGGATTTGCAGCTTCTGGCTACAGGTGTACTACTCAAGAAAGAACATAATTGTCAACTCAGCTGGCTGCTCATTTGTTCCTAAACTGTAGCAGCAGTCCTTTATCCACTTCAGTTTAAATAGGCAACTACAAGAGACCTTCTCTTTAATCTAAGCTAGTATAGGCGAGCAGTTGAGGATGCCCAGAGTCAATAATTTCTGCAATCACAATGTACATGTGTCCATATGCACATACACACTTATGGAATTGACTATCCTTCTCAAACAGTCATATGAGCAATCCTCACCAGTGTTTACCAAAACTGATGTGTAATTTACTTCCTACTTTCCATTCCAGCTAAAACACAGGTGGGGGTTCCCAAAGACTGGGTATTTTTTTAAAACAGAAAGGACTGCCTGTGAATGTATTAGAGAGAAAAAAATTACTTTTCTAAAAGCAGGAAAAAGAGTGGTTTTTATTTATTTTAGAAAAGAATCTCCAGAGTGCGGATTCTGGCTGCACTTACCGTCATTGGCAACTGCTGGAAGTGTCACATTGAAAACGAGTCTTCTCAGTTTCAGCAGTGAATATAGTGGCGTGCTAGGGTGTCAGAAGACGCTGATGCAGGTAGTCTAAGATAAAGCCAGTCAATAAATGGTACAAGAAAGGCTATGGTCCTCTTTTACCCTGTTTGCTTGAGCTTTAAGGTTACAAGGAATCTAGGGTGAAAATAGGTATGTATCATGGAGGTAGTCCACAGTTTGTTAACTTTTACCTTGTCAGCTAGCAGGACCATTCCTACTGTGAAGCATTTGGCCACTAATGAAGAAAAATCAGAACCCCTACCTATCCTAATCAATGCCCTTCACATTTGTCAAATTGGCACAGTTGGCCAGATCAGAGTATACATTTGTAAGAGCAATGTCAATATGGTCATGTTGCTTCATTATGAAGATGCTATATTGAGGCAGATGTGCTAATGTCTCAGAGTGGACAGTATGCTGTCAAACAACAGGCACTGTAGTACTCAGAGAAGAAGACATTGAGCTGCTGGGTAGCCAGCAGGTGAAAAACAGGAGCTTTTCATCCATATCACAGTAATATGCATACTATTTTAAAGGAAACACATTGCAGTTTGTTGCAAAAATAGAACAAACACAGGAATCATATTATGTAAGCAGTAGAATGTTCATTATAATTTTGTTGGAACATTAAGTAGCAGTGACTTAGAAGGAAAATCTTATGGTAGAATTTGTCTTTGACAGAACAGAGATGACCAAAGGCGTTCAATATCTGTGTGACATGGGCCTCTTAAGAACTGACTTGTGTTTTTATGTGGGAAATTGGAGCAGAGCTATATAGCAGAGCAGGATTTGAGCAGTACTGTCCCAGGGTTTCTATTTCCCACACCAGGGAAGAAAAAGTCTGATTTAGTCCTCAGATTATATATTTTGTCATAAAGCAATCAGTATAGACATTCTGTGCCTCATCCAAAAATTAATACTGAACATTACATATTAATGTTCTCAGACAAAATATTGCACTGTTATTATCTTACTGAAACATACTCTGTCCTCTTGGTTTCTAAAACTGTTAAAATGATGATTAAGACTATTACATTTTATAAATATTTCTCTCTTTCCCTGGATAAAACTATTTTATTTTGAGAACCTTCAATATGAGATAAATGCACTGATTATAATTTAAATGTCAATTAGAAGGAATCTTGTAGACATAATAAAAGAGACATTTACACTATGTTTGACACAAGCATCAACAGAAGAATGGAATACTATCACAAGTCAAATCAGTGACCTTACTTCAACTTATAACAAAGAAATCAAAAGTGCTTTCAGCCTCAAATGGCCAAAAGAAAATCAACATGCAATTACTGCAAACACCCCAGTAGTTGCATGATTCAGTGATTCATTCAGATTCAGGCCAAGTAGATACACAATAAAATCATCTGCTCCAAAATATCTTGTAGATCAAATTGAAATTACAATTTTGCTACTATAGAAAGCAGCTTTCTCTGATGTTGTGTAGATGACAGTGTGAAATGATACCCAGAGCCAAGAAAAAGAGATTAAGACATGGAAAATTTAGGATAAGGAAATGTGACTTTTTAGTTACATATATTTGCAAGACCATATTGTCAAATGAGACTCACAGTTTAAAAAAAGGCAAAACATGAAAGGGAAATTGATAATTATTTTTGAAGGTGTTAGAAAACTAAATTAAATGACTGCATCAAGGACTGGAGTGGCAAAGAGATCTGAGAAAGTTCAAAGCAGTAGATTCAGTGGTAAATTCAGCATCCTATCTAAAATGAACCTTATGAAATTAAGGTTTGAAACAGATGAAGCTGTAGCTGTATCTAAACTATAACTCAATGGTAAAGGAACTAAAAAAGCGTTAAAAAATATATTTTCTGCAAGTTTTAACTCTAGGAACAGGCACTCTATGTCTATATGAGATTCCAGACTCTTATTCATGACTGACTTTGCTTTTGGAACTACATTCTGCTTCTGTAACAGTTTGTGATTTACCAAATTTAAAGACCACCTTCCTCTCCGTCTCCTTATGACAGGTACTTTCTGTGTGTCTTCTTGGTTTTGGGCCAAACTGACATTTGTTCACTTAGAGAGTTTTTTACATAGTCTTTGTTTATATAGGTCATTATGTGTATATTTTATAGGCTCCTTTTAATTGTCATTATTGGTGAAGTCTTGTACATATGTGGTATCTTCATTCCTCTTTGGCATGTTTGAGGATCTGCCGTCTGGAAGTCAAATAGTCAACACTAACCATTAATGTATTTAGGTATTTACCTGTTATTAAATTCTAATATGAATAAGTGTGTAAACATGTTTGTCATTCTTAGTAAAAACAATTGCAATAGGTACTACAACTAAAATTTAAAGATTAAACTTAATGTAGTAAATTCTTATTTTAAAAAGCAAAATCATGTCGTATATACTACAAATTCTTTTAAAAATCATCTTTTAACATATATTTTTGAAACGGTAGAGCTTTATTCTCTGTTTTCAAACCTTTAAAAGATCATCCTCTGTTTCTAGAGAGTTTATTCAACTCTATGAATCAAGATTATACAAAGTCATGCATCGTATTTTTTTTTGCTTGTTTGTTTTTTTGGTTGGGTTTTTTTTTGTTTGTTTTAATAGTTCTTTTCCTGTTCTGTGACTGTAAATTGAAAGACTAGAATAAAGGCTTGTATTTTCATTACTCTCTCTATTTCTGTCAGTTCACATTGTAAATTTGTGTTTCCTTCTTCTCCTGTAATAAGGGTGTAGATAAGTGCAAGATGAGGCCTAAACCCTATTCCACAGTTAAATATTATTTATGACATCTACTACCCCAACTATAAAAGAAATGACGAATTATCAGGCTCACTGTAAATGATACAAAGGAAAACTGTATTCTCTCTTGCCTACAGCATAAAACAACTAAAAGTTATTACAAAGCTGTAAGATACAGCATACTAAAACAACAAGGACTTCATTCAATACATTCAACAACTATGAAATTACCTTTACATCCCGGCCCTATAGTCTCTTCCAAAACTCTTTCTGATTACATCCATTCAGATTAATAACCTGGTGGGAGATCTATCAGAAAGACATGGTGACTGGGAGAAAGGAAGATGCAAGATGGTGAACCTTTTGGAGTGATTTTTCTCCTTCCCTTCTGGTTTCCTGGCCTCCATACTCACCTGTAAAGGGTGACTTCTTTGCCATCTGGTGAACTCAGGGGCAATGCCTACACCATGGTGAAAACACAGCTCACAGAAAGTGATGCAGACTTTGTCCCTTATTTGTTTGACTGGGGTGTAACTAAAGCTTAAAACTGCCTGTCAGCACACACATCTGTATTTTTACACATTAACTAATGTACAGAGGTTGTTGTATCCTGGATATCAGCCCAGATATAAAATCTGGCAGTTTAAGCATAGATATTCTCTTGAGTAATGTCTGCTACAAGAAACAACCTTTTTGAATTTCTTCATCTATATTTATTAGCCTTCTAACAAAAGCCAGTCTTTTCTTGAGAAACACCTGCTGAAGCAGTCATCTCTCTTCTTCTCTCTAATGCACATTTTGTTCTAGCACACAAGAGGACTTTTTTTTTTTTTAATAAAACCAGTGAGTTATCAGCATAACTTATTTCTGCTTTGAGGTTACATGTAGTGCCTATTTTCTCTTCAAGAGATAGAAATAAGAGAGCGTAAAACTCTGTTGTGTTATGTTTACAAAAATAGTAAAAAATAAATCCAAACATTGATCTCCGGGGAAAATTTTACAGGTATAAATGAAGATACTACATGTTGATGATGGATAAGAGGAACTTGCTGTAATATTTATATAAGTCTGTAAAAATAAAACAGAATGAGTTATAGTTCGAAATGCTCAAACAATAGTTATGTTTAAAAAAAAAAAAAAAAAAAGTTTTCACCTCGGTTCTTTTCCTAGTCTGGGCTTCCTCCAACAATATCAGACTTAAGCCTACAGGTATTTTACCTTGTAGTATCTAGTGAATGGGCTAGTACCCACAGCATGCACTCTGTTATCTCACTGGTTTTGACTCTTTCTGCATTTTTAAGCAGGCTGATATACTTTAACAGGCATATTTTCAAGTATTCCTTGAACTTCTAGGAAGCAATAAAAATAATCTATGCTACTGTGTTCTATCTCTGTGATAGAGACTTCATCTTAGTGGCAGTTTTTACCATTATCAATCATTATGAACTCTGCTGAGACACTGAAATATATTAGAAATTTAAAATTTGCAAGTTACTTCACTTGTGAAGTAATTCAGTGAAAATATCACCTAACAAACCATTTAAAAAATCCACGGCATTTGAGCATATGTCCTGTTAATATTTTTTAATTTGAATTTAGCTGCATCCAAATCATGGTTAGACTTAAAACAATCCATAAAGAGCAGAGGAAGATATTTTCTCAGATTTAAATTTTGTCTGGGGAGAGTTTCAAGTGGTTACATCATGTGTGTTCATCCTGTAAGTATGATACAGTCAGGAATACTAGGAAACAAAACAAAGATGTGCTTTTATTGTGATGGGGGCTTGAGAAATAATCTGTTACATTGTTGATTAATTTAAATTGATCCAGTCTTTCTGTGGTCGTTATTTCATTTAATTATTCTAAGATGGGGAAAATACCAAAATTGGTAATATTGAATATAAAATCAGTGCATTCTGCAGTAGGGTAAAATTATACTCATCTCCAAATCACTTTCTTATGGTCTGCAGAGCTTATGCTTTTGCCATAATAAAAATCTGTCAATGTTCAATCAGAGACTCTTGCTACAATTTAATGCAGATTTTTCTGCTAGTGAGAGTCTGGGTTGCAAACAGTGCTTTGCACACCTACAGTTCTGGACAATTCTTATCTTAGTGAAGGTAATTCAGAATTTCTGCATTAAGTCGTTTATAGTCTGTGATTACATATCCCTCAGGTTTGATTTCTAAAGCTTAGAAAGTGATACATCATGCCATTGCTCTGTTGAAATCCTTCCTTTTGGGCAAACCAGTAGTGACAACAGTCACCAGCAGATTTGTAATGGTTGCAGAGTGTTGTAGGGCATTCAACATGGGCTGCTGTATGCTGGTTGTCAGGTTTCTGCCTCCCTTATATGGTAAATGTTGAAACTAAGACCCTGTGATCTGAACTGAAAAAAATATTCAAGGTGATTAGTACAAGTAGAGATGTATCCTGCAGGCTGAAGTGCAGTGCCAGGAGAAAGTAGAGTCCTTGAAAGTTCACTGCAACCAAGTGAAGTATATTAAGTTCAATCAAAGATCCTCTTAATTCTGGCAGCAGGGAGCTATAGTGTGGCTCCCTACCTTTATACAGTGTGTTTTGAAAGATGGAATTAAATTACATATCCCATTTGTTATCAATACGTATTCAAAGTAGTCAGTCCTTAACACTTATAACCTGAATATACAATACCAGGCAGCTGACATTGAGTAGTTAGTGTTGACAGTCATTGTTGCCTTGGCCAATGAGCTTCTCTCATTGCTGACACTTTACGATCCTCAGAAGAAAAGGGCATGATCTCCCTTTACATAATGAATCTTATTTTTAGGACCAGGGCTTGCTCTTGTTTTGCCAGACATCTTTCTTGCTTATTCTGCAGAATCATTCTGGTTCTATCAGACATCTGTCCTGCTTGTTCTGCAGGATTATCTTGGTATCATCACACATCCTTTTTCCTGCTGTAAATACTTAGCTATTACCTGGCATATTTTACTTCTTGAACATATTTTCCTGCACCCTAGTTGTGCAGCTGTAGCACAAATCTCTGTTTTCCCTTTTGTGGCTATGTGTTTTTTATATATTTATGTTTAGCTGTGTTACAAAATTCTGTTAGCGTTCTTATAGAATTCTTACATACAGTCACAGATTACCCTGCTTTAGTGTGCTTATGTCAGGATTCAAGACAAATGTTTACCATGCCTTATGTGGCTATAGGCTTTAAGGGTGCCACAGGCTTCTGCTTCTGCTACATTTTCCTAGGAGAAACTCTATTTTGCATGAAATTTGGGGTTCTATCTTAGAGATGTAGTAAGCCTCACAGGGTTTGGTTGGACAAGATGTTTGTTCGCAACTGTTTTTAAATGACAATGAACCGTGCTTTGTTTTGTCTTAATTTAATCTTTACTTTGCAGTATTGTGAGACCAAACATAATGGTATTGTATTAGCAGACAGGAATAACAAATAAAACCAGTCATACACGAGTGGTATTTAGTTGTAACTTCAGGGGGTTGGTCTGAATACAGAAAGAAACATAGACAGTGTAAATTCTGATAAGTAAATTCAGTTTAAAGTCTTGCAAATAAATATGTACAGTAGAACTTATTTTCCAAAGAAACAGAAAAAATTACTTGTTTGCAACCTAATTTTTTGAACAAAATAGTTAAAGAAAATTATGTTCCAGTTTGGAGGTGGATACCAGAACTGCATGTGTGTAGTTTGACCTGGTTGGCAGCAAAACAGCATACAGCTGATTGCTCGTCCTCCTGCCTCCCAGGGATGGGGAAGACAATTAAAGGGGTAAAGGGAAAAGAGACTCATGGGCTGAGATAAGAGCATAATAACTAACCTACAGTATAATTTTAAACACTAATGTTAATAGTAATAATGATAGTAATAATAATGTACAAATATGTAAATATACAAATGAGTGATACACAGTGCAACTGCTCACCTCCCGATCACCAAGGCTCAGCCCATTCCCAGCTAATGACCTCAGGACAGGGAGAGTCCCAAAACTGTAATCCCAGAAAAGATAAGAGCCTGAGATTCTGAGAGACCAAAAGGCGTTCAAGAGAGTGAGATGATCTTCAGAGAGAGGCAATCCAGAGAGAGGGAGAACTGGACAGAGCCACATATCGTGGTCATGGTGTGCATGATATGGAATTGACTATTGGCCAATTTGGGTCTCAATCCTAAACCTAAGGTTGAATCGTAGGCTAGGAATTGGGGCTGTGCTCCTTCCCAGCTTCTTTTGCACCCACAGACACTGGCACAGCAGAGAAGCTGAAAAGTCCTTGACTGTCCTGGCACCAACTATAGACATCAGTATGTTACCAGCCTTCTCCTCAGCACAGATACAAAAGCCTCTAACTAGCTACTATGAAGAAAATTAACTTTGGCCCAGCCAAAACCAGAACTATGCTGAATTTGGGGAGATGCTGAATTTGGTGAGATGCTGAATTTGGTGAGTTATTCAGTATAACTCCTCTGTGTATGAAGGTCAGAACCAAAATAAACTTAAATATTTTTGTATTTAACATAGCACAAACAGAATTAAGCGCACATGCCCAGTGATAAATTCCCAGTGATAAATTAGGTGTTTCCATTTTCAGTAGAGTGAGCAAAGAAGATTAGTTTCCCAAGAAGGTGATATGCTGTATCAACATAGAGGTCAAGAGCCAACAAAACAGCAAGGGAGAGAAAGGTGATGTTTCCTGGACTCAGGCACCTAATGGGAGCCATAGCTTGGCTTATCTGTTCAGAGCCTTCTTCCCAAGCTGAGGTGTTTTTTTTCACCCACTATTTGCCAAGAAGTCTGGACTGGAACATGCACCCAAAACCAGGGAGAAGTAAACCAGGTTCCTGGTTCTGCTTTGCTCCATGGTTCTCTAGGACAATGGTTTAAACAGGATGCATGGACTGAGTGGAAAGAGGAAGAAAATGATGAATAGAAATGCTTCCTAACGCTGTGGTTGAAAGAAGCCAGTTGTGTTGGGGTCTAGACAAAGGATCTAGATAACGAATGAGCTAAAGAGTCATTTGTCTCTTCAGCCCAGTACTTAGACTATGTAAGGTTTACAGGAAAAGACCTAGGATAGGTTCTGTTTTTTTTTCTTGGGTGGCTAGTTCCTAATTACTTCTTGTATTTACCTAACTAGGGTAATACATACAAGATATAAATAACTGAGGGAAATGGCCTCCTAAAGTTAAGTGGAGGGGGGCATGTCTGGGAACATCACAAGACTGAATAACAGCCTAATGATCTACAGTTTCTAAATCTAAAAGGTTTACAGTAAAAAACAAATAAACAGAAGTAATTCAGCATTAGTGGTGCTTTTATGTAAGTGTATTTTAGCCTCAGATATATCAACATATAGTCATTTAGATAGCCCTGCTCTGAGTGCTGAAGAGAGCATGTAGCCATGTTATGGCACTGTTGTGATTGAGCTAACAGGCACTGATATGAGGTGGCATATTTGAAATTAAGCACAACGACCCGTGAGTGTCACTTCTGGGCTTCCAGAGTGATGCTGGCTCCCCTTCAGTGATTGAGGAACACAGATTACAGACATGACAGGCTCTGCTCTGTCTTTGACTGACTCAGAAACTGTTATACCTGCTTCAGCTTGTTCCTGTTCGTATGCCAGTATACACATCTACCATCATGGAAACTCACTTGGTTTTGATGCGAGTGAGTTACAAAATTCTCTGTTATCAACTCTTGCTGTGAAACTCTGTGTTTCAGTGCAGGGACAGGTAGTAAGAGTGGCAGAAGCCTTAAGTGCTCTGATTTTCTTCCTCAGACATCTCCTGTGAATGGAATTTGAGGAGAGAATGGTTGAAAAGGGTAAAATAGAGTTCATTACTAAAAGAAAAACTATTTGGAGACAGTTTTTGACCTAAAATGAGTATGCCACCATACTTAGGCCAGAGTGTTTTCCACAAAGGAATGCAATGCTTAAATACAAAAAAAAATTCAATATCTTTTCCCTGATGTGGCTCTGCCTTCATGCAGATTCTGCACTGAGGAAACTTGTTTGTGGTTTCAAAGCCTCATGATTTAACTAAAGGCTCAGGAGAGAAAGTTCAGCATCTCCGTTCAGCTCAGATAAGCACTGTAGAGCCTAACTTCCTATGTAAACCTGATTAAGATGTTTCAGATATTTGGAAATCCACTCCATGCCTTTTCCACCTCCTGTTTCTTTGTCCTTCCTGACACCTGAGCAAGCTTCTGACACAATGCAGCCGTCCCTCTGTCCTTTCCCTTGACCATTCATTGTACACAGTCCCAGTCAACTGCAATTGTTCCCTGCCAATGACAGAACATTCTCCAAAAATATTTCAGGTCTCATTGGCTGTAACAACTTTAGCGCTGGTCTTACATCTTTACTTTCAGATCTGTTTAATGATTGAAAATGGTCCTGATTTAAATGCACCAATCTTTAATTTTTAACCTTGCATGGAAGATACCCATTCTTAATCATATGTGATTCTGGTATTTTTCTCCTTTGAGATTACTGTTTAGCCACCATCTCTTGAAGTCAGCAAAGTGGTTAAAATTAGTCCTCCCAAAATGTGTCACAAGGCCAGTGTTTCCTTTGGGTACTGTTTGCAGCTATTGACTAAGTTGTCATTTAAGAAGTCCTGCTTGAATGTTTCACAATTTTATTTGTTTAGCTGTTTTAGCTAACATATATAATACCACTAAAAAGTGTTACCATCTGCCCCTTTATCCCATGTTACAATTTGTTGATTAATTTACTGAAAAAAGTTGAGTCCTCCTGAGACCAATGGTACTACTAGTTTCTTTCCAACTTACTCTTTGCTGGCTGATCTGTTTCTTATCTTATCTTACTGAGCACATGGGAGCACATGGGAGCACATGGGAGGGTGACCTGTGGGAAAGGGTGAAATAATCTTTGTCCTTTAGCAAGCATCTCAACTTTCTAATACCCTTCTACAGAAGAACTCACGTGCCACAACATCTTACAGAGGGACTGTCTGTCAGGGTACATGACAGTACCATGTGTACACACAACACATTATCCGATGACTGCAAGTTTCATTATACGAAAGCTAGGGTGCCACGCTGCAGCTTTGTTATTTCATCTAGAGAAGGTCTTTGCAGTGCAGAGCCCTGTTAGGATGGTCCCTCCTCATGTGCCTCAATGCAACATGCTTAGTGTCTCTCTAGCGTGCCTCACCCCCTTCTCTCTCTCTCTCTCTCTCTCAATTTTGGACTTCTTATGCAAAATAAAAAAGCCAGCTGTTTCTGGCACATGGGGTCATACATCAAGAGAGGGTGTGCTGCCAAAACACAATATACATATACACACACCATGGAGAGAAAAGAAACATAAGAAACATTCAGGGAAATTAATCAGTTTCAGATTTGTTGTGGACATCTTGCTGCAATTAACCACTGACCCTTAATTCTAATGTATAAGAAACCGTCATATTTGCTGCCAGAAGAACATCCTTTAGATAAAAAAAAAAAAAGGCAAAAAAACCAAAAAACAAAAAATACACATGTATTTCAGGTCAGTAGAGATATCTGCATCTGAGTTTTATATTTGTAAAATGGACCAAGTGTCAAAATTAATCCTTTGCAGTGGTTCCTGGGCCAAATAAGTGGATAAATAATAGAATCTGCCAGTAATGGCTTCAAAAACCAGACTGTGCATGACAAAGAGATAGCAGGGCATGAAAAACTCACCTGTCAAATCTGTTATTATATGTGGATTTGACCTCAGTCTTGCATACAAGAAATTTTGATTGATAGTGCTACTTAGAAATACAGTAAAAAAGAATGTAGTGTTCAGTATCTCTTATTAATTGTCATGTACTTGTCAGCCTGTTTATATATTTTACTTTATATCTCTTATTTGTAGATTTAAAAAAAATATAAGACTAGAATGAAGTTATTGAAATGACAATACCTTCAAAGGACTCAATTTTTCCATTCTTATTTGTAACAATTAGAAACTTATCCCATGGTTAATCCATTTATTTTAAATAGTGATTATCAAGAAGTTAAATGCTACATAGGAAGTATAATCACTAAAAAGAAGATACAGATTTAAAGGGACCCTGTTAAAGAAAAAAAGGAACAGTTTTATTTCCATAGCTATAAAAAATATACATATAAGCCTACATCTATGCAAAACCTTGTCTTTTTTTCCTCCTATATAATAAAAATGTAACACTTCACTGATAGAGAATGCTTATTGTTTTTTGGCAGATTTCGTAGACTGACTTCTGTTTCTGTAGGACTGGCAATATTCCTTTTGACTACAGCAGGGTTTGGATCAAGTGCCCTTACCCAATTTCCACTTAATGATTTTACTTCTGTTCTGTAAATATGACCGTGGTCAAAAATGTTGTCATCTTAGAATTAAAGGAGAGATGATGCTGAGGATGGAGATTTCTAGCTAAATAGGGATATCAGTAATACTGCTAGTCTTGGGAGTGAGTCTGTTTTTTCAACCTTGTGAAAAAAAGTCTAAATGAGTTACAATGTGAAACCACTAGAAGAAAGTGGTTTGTAATAAAAGGTAAGGTTTCTCTCAATTTTGAGATAAATTAGTCTGTCTGTGCAAGATGGTTTTGGTAAAGACTTTTTCCTATGTTACAATTACTCTCAAGAAATTGAGGTGGTTACTAACCTTGATTGTAGAAACCTGAAGATGTACAGACTTAAAAAGTCCTTTTTCTTTTTACCAGTGTAATTTTTTTTTAATAGTGTAATTTTTAACTAGAAGATCTATATGATCTTTCACAGTGTGTATGTGTTACTTGCATGAATGTAAAAGGAATGAATGATTCTGGCTACTCTTTGTTTAATAGGAAATAAATTTTCTTGCTTAAATAAACAACTCCTGGTCACCTTTCTTACACAGGTAAGCTTCCTTGGGAAAAAGTGAGAGACACTATGAAAAACAAGCAGCTGGTGACTCACAGAATGTAAATACAGACTTTATTTGATTTAGTGTTCTTTATCACAGAATATTTAACTGGAGATGTGAGCAGAGACCTAAGGCATTTATAAGACAGACAAGTCCACAAAACATCTTTAATATGGTCTTTGGAATTCTTAAGGAAGGAAGGAAGGAGGAAAGGAAGGGAGAAAGGGAGGAAGGAAGGGAAGGAAGAAAGAAAAGAAGATACTTTTGTATCTAGCACCATCTGAGAGGGTGAGAAAAAGTAAAGCTATTTCTATAATTTCAGTAAGGATGGTTTCATATTTTGCTTGACTTTAAAGACTAAAATATTATTAAATAAAAGCAAATAACTTGACAGTGATGTGCAGCTCTTGCTGGTAATAGGAACCTTATTAATTTTACTGTGAAGTGAAGAATTGTATATCTGGAGTTATGAAACTAATTCTACTTAAAATCCTATTTAATCATTTAAACATTATATCTGGCAGAAGACACACTGTAACTGGTGGCAAATAATTTGGTGTGCAGAAGAGGAACAGACAAGTAATAGGTTGTTCTTTCAATGATTCTTTTAATTTTCTTTGTGATACATCCTAAAGGCTCACAGTTTACATCCTGTTAAACTAGGGGATGTGGGAATTAGGTCTTCAAGGGATAAACAACCAAAATACATTTATAAGATGTGCCATTTTTCTGAGGAAATCTATACCATTCTTTGGTGAATGAAAGTGTCTTTTTGTAGCAGATTATTTCTCAACACCTTACATAACAGAATTATCATAATATTATATGTATAGCATGTAGATCTAAATTTAAAATCACTTTTGAGTTTGTTATTGCAGTAGCACCTAAACATTTGAACCAAAACTGGGGACTTGCTGAACGTGTGTTGTCTAGTCTAGAGAAGAGGAGGCTGAGAGGAGACCTCATCACTCTCTACAACTACCTAAAAGAAGGTTGTAGTGAGGTGGGTGCTGGCCTCCTCTCTAAAGTAACAAGTGATAGGACAAGAGGAAATGGCCTCAAGTTGCACCAGGGGAAGTTTAGGCTGGATATTAGAAAAAAATTATTCACTGAAAGAGTGATCAGGCATTGGAACAGGCTGCCCAGGGAAGTGGTGGAATCACCATGCCTGGAGGTGTTCAAGAAACATGTAGGTGTGGTGCTTAGAGACATGGCTTCGTGGTTTAGGTGGAGTTGGGTTGACAGTTGTACTTGGTGATCCTTGAGGTCTTTTCCAACCTTTATGATTCTATGATTCTATGAACTGATGAATAAGTAGATAACAGTAGTCCATATCCAAGACTTTGCTGGCCCCAGTCTAAGTAATCACCCACTTCTTAAGCGCACTCTATTGGAACTAGAGATTGAGATTCCTTCAGTGCAGATACACAATTTCAGTATAAAAATTCAAAACTGACAAAGATAAGAAAGAAAGAAAGGGAACTGGCTTACCCAGAGTGCTGAAGACGACGAAAAATGGACTTCTTTCCCAATGTGTACTATCTGATAATTGCCTTACTGACAGGTAAGAATTTCTTCATGGAAAGGTAGTAAAATAAATGCAAGGAAAAGAGGGAAGATTCATATTGCTCACTTCCGAATACTTCATGTAGACATTCAAATTAACCATCTAGTTTTCCTACTTTATGTTTTTCTGGTCAGTATAGATTTTGTTTCAGGGAACTTAATTCAAAGTGGGAGACTAACATTTTCATTATTGTCCAATTAACTTGGGCTCTAGAGCTGACGAAAGGACTCTTGGGACTGGCTTGGAGACAAGGACTTACTCCCCAGCCTGCTGAAATCAATGAGCATTAGATGATATGTACCATACTTAGATATTCTGCATGAATTCTGTACACATTTTGAGTAAGATATGCCATATTTATAGCTGTGGTTGTTACTGGGGGTCAGTTAAGGATCTGTGGAGACCTTCCCACTATTTGGGCTGGGAGTTCCTCTCATGTGAAATCAACAAGTTACATTATCCAGACCTGAACTTGGAAAAATGCAAATACAATTCTTTAACAGACAATGTGTCAATTTTTTTATAGCAAGGAAATGGGGGGAGAACAAAAAATAAAAGACTCTCCTTTTTTTTAAATCTACTAGTTTAGAAAGATCCCTAGCTAATCTGAGAGTAAAGTCTCCTCTTCTGGTGTTTGGAATCCTCGAACTGAAGCAGTGAGAGGAATATAAAACAGAAACACATTTACACATTTTGTAAGTTTTCAAGCAGAGCAGCAAAAATGACTTTCCAGCTAAAATTAACCAGTCAGTCAGGTGCAGAAGGCTTTTGGATAGAAATTGCCAGAAATGTCAGAAACCTATTAGTTTATTTGCCTACTAACTCTTCCTTCATGAGCTGAGAATGATAACTGAAAGAAAGAAAAAACAACAGGAAATGAAGTCCTAGGGATGGTGATTTTGCTTTTTGTCTGACAGTATGCAGACTGCTTAGGGGAGAAAAATTTATGTTTAAAGCAGTGCAGATTATTTTCTCCTGAAAAAGAGGAGAAAGAGAAATTTGGAAGAATTGATAGAGCATCAAAACAGATAAGCAGAAACAGTCATTGAACTTCCTCACAAAGTGACATTTAGCATCTTGCTGCTTTGTAGAAATGGTACCACTTAGGCTGTGTAGGGTCCAGTTGCACTCTGGAGTGGCTTGAACTCACCACTACCAGGAAGCAAAGTGGGTCACCATCAATGCTGAGAATCATAGTCTATATGCTGTCCCTCAAAGGTATAGAGTGCTGTATCCAGAATAGGTGCATAGTTCTTGTCAGGATTTATAACCATCTCAGTCTGCAAGCCTGCAGAATCAAAAAATAGAAGTAGAGTACAATACCCCACTATATGACCTAACCTACAACCTGTGCCATGAAGAGAAGATATGGTCAAAGATTTCCAGACTTGTTTCTGTGAGTCAATTTGTTGCTGGTTCTTCTAATAAGTAAAAACAAACAAACTACAGCGTGACTAATATATAACTGTAATATTTTACAACTATCCCTCCTAAGATATCTGTCAGCTCTCTGACATACCTATCTATTTGTATTCTTTCTAACAAAATTCTTACTGTTTGACAAAGAGTAATAAATATTAAGCTCTAAGAACACATGGTGTTATGTAGGATCTAAATTTAAGAATGCATTACAATCACAGTTCAAATCAGGATACAGCATAAGAATAACTTCTATGACAAAAAATATCTTCGATAGTCATGTACACAGGCAAGTTGTCTGTAATCATAATCTGCATGCTTTGTCTCAATGGATGAGAAAGTATCACTCATCTTCCTATGTAAGTCAGTAGATGTTAGACAAATCGGTGTCTCCCCTCATTTTCCTCTAGCATAACAGAGTTTGATGATGAATAGTTTCTCTCAGAAACACCAGAGACTTGAAGAAATAAAGAATACACCTGTTTCTCTTCTATATCTCTGACACCACTGAGAGAAACAGTGCCATGCCATGGGATTAGATGTCAAGAGTTACCTTGTTGAAAAGTATGTTTTTAAATTTCATTCACTGATTTATCTGCCATTTCTGTTAGTAGAGTCCAAACGCCAACAGGAGTCCTGGTCAGACCTTGAAGAACTGTATGTGAAGCAGACATCAGCTTCAAAAGAAGATATCTGTCTCTACTCAGGAGCAGGCGCAGATGCCTAGGGGCTCTTTTGACTCCTTGTTCATCCTTTTTGTTAGTCAAAACACTGCTGATTTCTTCTGCCTTTCTTAGGACCTATCAACAACTTCCAGTTATGTCTTATTTTGATTACTGAATTATTGGCTATGAAGATTATTCTGAATATGAAGTAGAAGTTCTGCTTTGTACAGGATTAAGTTATGTGTCTTCTCAAGGGATTACAAGCACAATTGTGAGAAGGTTGAGACATCCACTGACTTCCATCCTGCTTCCGAGATGAACTTAGGCAAGCAAGAACTGAGGAGTGCCATCAATGATGCAAAAGCCAGTGAGAACCTATTAATAGCATCTGTTTCTGCAAGGAGTGGAAAGTTTGAATGCTATCTTGTACATGAACTTAAAATATCACAACATTCTGCTCATGTCTGTGCTAAAAAAAAATATATATATGTATATATGCATTCCTGTTAAAAGAAATTCCAGATGGTATATTCCAAGGATACAATAAATCCTTTTTGCAGTCATGATTGAAATTTAAAAGTTTCAGTTCCAATCCAATTTTAAAAATGCAGGATTTAAAAGTTACCTGCTTTAGTATTTCTTCTGACTTTCACTGGCTACCTATGAAGCATGTTAGAAATGTATAAAATGTCAAGACATGGGGTTTTTCCATATACTCCATAACGATGGCTAAGTGCCTAACCAAGGCTCTGGGAGCATGTACTTCAAACTTGACTGGCTAAAAGTTGTATGCTGCAGTGCTTAGGTACTTTCATGGGTGTACCTTGAGGTTTAAAGCACAATGGAGCATAAAATTCTGAGATCTGTTCTTGACCAAGGTTATAATCAACTTCCTGGGTTGGGAGAGCATGTTATATTACTTTATAGGTTTTTAGGGACATTTGCTGGATTTGTTTTGTTCAGTTATGTTTTTTATTATTTTGCAGCACAACTCTGATTTTTATTAGACCATTCTGTTAAATTGTCTTTCTGAATTCCCTAGCTCTTGACATACAACTGCCCTCCTTAAAATATTTTTCCAGTGTTGTAGATATTGCATCTTCTCCCTGCTGTGTTTTATTGTATTGCTTTTTTGATTTACTAATGGTCTACATTAATTCAAAAACTCCCTTTGGTGTTAGTGACTGGAATGAAGCAGAACACCAGATGAGATCTGTCATTGTATATATACATACACATATATATATGTTTGAAATCCACGCTTCAAAGCAGTAAGGAGGCAGTACAACTAAAGATGGTGGTTATATAACTTAGTATTGCACCGTGAGAAAAATAATAGTCTTAAAAACATTTATCCCAATGCCAGTCTATGATCTGAAGAAGACTGTTTATTACTAACAGCACCTGATTGCTCACTGTGAAGAAAGTACACAAACAGATGGGATTTACTGGTATGAATAAGCAGAATTTGTCTCAAAGTGAGAAGTCCAGCCTCTAATTATCCTTAATTCACATCTGCAAATAACTCTGACATCAGTGTCCTAGAAAGTGACAGAGCTGCAGAACGTAACTTCCTTCCCCTTTCTCCTCACTGCTCCAAGTTGAATACAAAATGCTGGCTATACAGACCCGACAAATTTACTCTATGGATTGGTGCCGTGCAAATATCACAGTAAGTCTGCACCCAGGGCCCTGTTTTCAGGTATGTGCATAGGCACAGGATCTATGTTACAGGGGATTCTTTCTCCTTTTACAAAAATCTGTCAAATATAACATAGGAGACATAACTGAAA
Organism: Pterocles gutturalis; assembly: GCF_000699245.1. Classification (NCBI taxonomy): domain Eukaryota; kingdom Metazoa; phylum Chordata; class Aves; order Pterocliformes; family Pteroclidae; genus Pterocles; species Pterocles gutturalis. Next base: position 24,965 of record NW_010099080.1, on the reverse strand, counting down.
TGACTTTATGGCTTGAAAGGTTTCAGGCATAGGATTTTCATTCTCCAGGCACGAATCTTGGTTTCTTGCTGATCTGAAGCAACATTTCGTCAATGATTTTAAAAGTGTATAAGTTTGCATGCAAGAATTAAAGCTTTATTGGTCTACAGATGGGATCATAATAATTTATAAGGAGGGGTGAGACTCACCTCTTTGTCAAGAGCTGCTTTTGCATCTTAAATTAGCACATATTTAATAAAAAAAATTATTAAACAAAAGCTTTTTTGAGATAAGGCCTCGGAAAACTTTAAAAAGTCTGAAGTAATTGCCTTAATCAGTGTCCAAATATGCTCTTTCATTGTCTTTTTAGATGTATCTCTTTCTTCACTATTTCCTTTTGCTAGTTCTGGATCTCTTCTTGTTCTTCATTTTGGTTTCTCTCTTTTCCATTTCAGAGAGCCCTGCTTTCCCAAACCTTACGCTGATGGTAACAGCTTAACCCAAAGCTCTGGATCTGACGCAGAAGCTGGACTTCTCAAAAATCCAAAATAATCCAGAAGTCCACATAATCCTTGGTCTTGTAACATCTTAGAGATCATTTGTGAATATAACTGTTGGGCTTTAATTCAATCTTCAGTGAATAAATGAACTATATAATTTATTACATTTTAAGTTACTTGGGGATTTTTTTCCCAAAATTGTTCACCATACTAACCCAATGATTACTTCAAAAAAATGACAAAAGTTAGTTAAATTAATGTTATTTTTGTGCAATTTTACAGGATTTTTGATGTAATTTTGTCTATTTTACATAGCCATAGCTGAGAATGTAAAATACACATAAAAAGGTCAGCTTATATTTTTTTAATTATGAAAACAGAGAAATCTGCCCCTCATACAGGTTAGAAGCTGCTAAATGAACCTATATTTTAGTCAACTATCTGTGTTAATAAAGACAACTTGTTCAAATAAAAATACACTTTTATTATGGGTGGGATGCACCATGGTCCTGAAAATTGTTTCAATACGCTTTAACTTTAAACATTTTGCAGAGATGCTTTTGCTAGGAAAGCACTGAGCGTATTTAACCTTGCTATTGCAACAGAGCATTGAGTGTATATGATGTGAATTAGCACATTCTGGTACACCATTGCTCCACTGTAACGTAAGAAAAAGACACAACTATATAGCAAAATTATTTTATTAAAAGTACTGATTGCATAATGGTAAAGTACAACATAACAGACTTTTTTGCCTTTATGCTTGAATAAATACAAATTAGATGATAACACTTTATTTTAATGATACACTGATTAATACTGAATTACAATAAAACCTCTATGAAAGTGCATATGACACTTCCATTAATAGCAATTGAATTTGTTATTATTACTGTTATTATAATGAACAGCAAATCAAATTACTAGTGATAGAACTCTTAAATTATATTGCTGCTGCTTCAGGAAAAAATATAATTTTGGCTCTCAAAACTTGCCCTATTCCTGCCCCAGGAACCATTGTTGTATGAATTATTATGCTTAAAAAACCTGAAACATTAAAACCAGAATGTTGTATGACCATGTTACCTTTTAATCCCTAATTTTAAGAGTAAGTTACATAATTTTATCAACACAATTTAATCTTATTAATTGGTGAATGCAGAGAATAATGATAAACTCTATAAAACTTCTGAATAGTTGACCAGCAACAAAATCTGTTTCAAAGACTTTTCTACAGCCATACATTTAATTGTGATTATTGCAAATGTCAGCCAAAGTATGAAACAAAGTATAAAAGTTTGTTCTGCTCAGAATTCAAATGCAACTGAACAGTTTGGAAATATCTTATATTGAAAACCTCTTTGGTCTATTTATGTAGTGTACATTTCTAGGAATGAACTCTTTAGTGTTCCTTGGCAACATTCTGAATGTCCTCATGATTCATATCAGAAGTTTGCTCATTGTTCTTTTTATTTCCTTTTCACTGGTAATAGTAGGAGATTATTTCCATATTACAATCCAGATTAAATTCAAGCAGTTGTAGATATTCAGGATAGGTTTTCATCCCATCCTATAACTCTATATGCAAAGTACAAACAATTCTCCTTCAAATGTGTTTTGTAAGGAGGAAACGTAACCATACAGTGTTAACATATCTGTGCCTCAATGTGTTAAATTATTCACTACATAAACATCTGGGCTATTGTAGTCACTGAAAGAAAACAGGAGGCAGCTTTGTATTAAAGCTTAGGTTCTGAAAATTGACTTGAGAGACTTACTGCACAAACTATAGTATTCTGCAAATAGGGACTCACATCCCAAATATTTTTAAAATTTAGCTTTATATACATCTCCTAGCATCTTGGACCAAGGAGCTACTGAAAGATCCAAAATTTGAAAGATTTTACACGTTTAGAGGGTCTTTAAGGACTTTTTTTTTTTTTTTGAGCATTTTATTCAAAAGGCATTTATCCACTTCTCTGACCCCACCTGGAGTACTGTGTTCAGATGTGGGGCCCCCAACATAAAAAAGACCTGGACCTATTGGAGAATGTCCAGAGGAGAGCCACGAGATTGGTCAGAGGGCTGGAGCACCTCCCCTATGAGGGCAGACTGAACGAGTTGGGGTTGTTCAGCCTGGAGAAGAGAAGGCTCCAGGGAGACCTAATAGCAGCCTTCCAGTACCTGAAGAGGGCCTACAGGAGAGATGGGGAGGCACTCTTTATTAGGGAGTGTAGTGCGAGGACAAGGGGTAATGGATATAAGCTGAAAGAGGGTAGATTTAGAATAGACATTAGGAATAGATTTTTCACTGTGAGGGTGGTGAGACACCGGAACAGGTTGCCCAGAGAAGCTGTGGATGCCCCATCCCTGGAGGTGTTCAAGGCCAGGCTGGATGAGGCTTTGAGCAACCTGGTCTAGTGGAGGGTGTCCCTGCCCATGGCAGGGGGGTTAGAACTTGATGATCTTTAAGGTCCTTTCCAGTCCTAACCATTCTATGATTCTATGATTCTATGAATGTGAAACTCAGACTAAACAAACAGGTGAATGACTGTCATTTATTTCAAATGCAGAAGAATTTCAAAAGCCTATTTCAAGGATTAGCCAGTGGGGAACACACAGTAGTTTTCCCCTTCCCTGAAATTGAATGTTTCTTTTATAAGTCCCCCAGTAGGCCCAAGTTCTGATTTTAAAATACTCTCTAAAAAAAACCCTGCAGACATGCACTGACTGCAATCATTTCAGATTCTGTAAAGCAGTGGGAAAACATGTTCATCTCACCACTTCACAATCTGCAGACATTTCACTTGGAAGGAGGCTTCTCAAAGGTGGTGTTGTTTTCTTTCTTCAATAGCTTCACAAGGCAGAGACAAGACATGCCAGTTCAGCACTGACCCATCAGGAGAAGGCAAGTCTAATTTGAGGGGTCAGAGTTCTCCAAGGAAGTTTGAGCTGAATTGATAGTATCTGTAGTTAAACTTCCCACTGTTCAGGCATAGTCAGAAGTGAATTTTTGGCTTTAGTTTACTGACACAAAGCATTTTTTTTTTTCACTTTGATAAACATACAAACAATTTGTGCTTGTCATTGGGAAGATAAATTGAAAACTATTATAGAGAAACTAAAATATAGAGTTCTCTAATAGACTTTGTTAGAACAAACAACTAAAAATGTGCCCATACATTCCTAAATCAAATAATAAGAGCACATTACATTCATCTGTGGAACAAACAACAACATACTTCTTGTTCCTGGTCCTTCAGAGAGAGCACTGCTGCATATTTATAGCATACTTCCAGATTACAATTAGTACTTGCTCAGTGACTGAACATGAGCTTGCAAGATTATGAAGTGATCCAAATTGAAGTGAAATGCATATAGGAAAATAATTTATTATGAACATACAATTTTAAAGAACACTTCAAGGAATTATATACTTGCCTTGTTGCTGATCTATGTCTCGGGGCCATCCTCTTCACAGTGTTCCTATTTACACAAGAAGAACGATGTTTTTCTGCCAACTGTTGCAGTTTAACAGTGAAAGATGTTTAGTAAGTCTTGGGAATTGTTGTGTATTATTGCTGATAGTCATGAAGAACACCTCAAACCAGTTTAAATCATGGATGACTTTGCTATATAACTCTTTACTTTTTTATATTGAAAGATTTTTTTCTGGATTAATTTTTCCTTTTTTTTTCTGTTGATTTCTTTTCCCAGATGAAGACAAGATAGACTGACTGAATTTAATTGGCAAGGAAGTTCTTAGAAAGAAATGTTCATAGAATAAAACTTTGTAGAAAAAAAAATCCTAACTTGAACAGACTCCTGTTATGTTACAAACAATGTTCATGGAAATAAAGAATTTAATTTTTAGTTGTTATCTATCTGCTGATATTATTAACACTAAAGAACTTTTAGCAAGTCAGGTGCAGTTTGTGCTTTCGTCAACAAAACAATTACTGTGTGTATAGTGACATTTTCTCTTTACTAATAATTGTCATTAGAAAAACATACAAAGATAAAGTTCGGATGAAAATGTAAGCTTTAGGCACACAAGTGACTTCAAAAAGTTCAAAATCCTGAAATATCTCCAGATTAACATCTTCTCCCTCTTTATTAAATTTATACATTAAAAGAATACTTTCCAGTAATAAGACATGCATTATATCGTCTTTTATTTTTTTTTTTTCCTAATGAAGGAAGTATTTCCTGGGCTTCCGTAGAAAGGTCTTTGATAACAGTGGACATATTTCCTTTCACAGGAATATGAGTTACCTGCAGGGCAGGTAACAGAATTCTACAGCTGAATAAAAAATCCGCAAGTGGAAAACTGACAGTGAAGGTTTATTAAACAATATGAGGCCAAATCGGAAAGGTTATTGTCACTATACACATCTGAAGTTTACAACTGCTATTTCAAATGGTATTTTTCTGTTTTACTAATCACCAATTGTAACCAATGAATCTAAGTCACTAAGACAAGACACTACAATACTTAAAGGTATGTATTTAAAGTACAATATAGCCACTTTCAAACTTTTCTGATGCAGACTCTGAAACTGCAGTTTAAGTATGCCATATATGCATATCATTGTGTAGCATATATCAGTTCATTTTCTTCATCTCTTTCCATAAAACCCTTAAAAATATTCTTAGCTCTAGAGATTTTGAATAAAACAGACAACTATCTACAAAAAATTCTACAGAATGAGTCATAAAGAATTTTACAAGAAAACCACTAAAACAAATAATAAGGAAAAGAAGATATGCCCTTGGATTAGCAGAAGTCAAGCACAGAAAAAATTGAGATTCTTTTGCAAGCCTCATAACAAAAATTAAAGGAAATATGTCATCAATAGAAATCACCCACTGTTGCAAAGCACGATCAACCATAATTCTGCCATTCCTCACAGTTACTTCTTCACCTTCCAGTAATGGGATTTCTGTAATTTCCAACAAAATTCATCCTTGTGCTTTGGTACTGCAGTAAAGCTTGCACTGATAATGTAAACCAAACAACTCTAGCTGTGATGCCCAATCAAACTGTTCTGCCCAAAAGTTTACCAAGGGAAGATTTTCTTTCCACTGTCTTTTTATGACACTTTTATTACACATTTAACTATCATTGTATGTTCTCTCTGACTCCTTCTTAGCTTCCACAAGTCTAATAATTTTCATTATTCTCTTCTGAATCCTGTCCACATGGGTTGCATCCTTCTTGAACTGTGTCAAATTCTGCTTGGCAGAGTTCATGCCAGTGCTGAATAGAATAAAAGAGTGCATCACATGCCTCATGGACAATAACCTGCTTTGCATATTCCAGAATGTGTTTCCCTTTATGGTAATTATGTGACACTGATGATTCATGTTCAGTGTGTGATACATTAAATGCCTGGGTTCTTTTCAACAGCGATGATATGTTTTTCATCTTGTATTTATGGCAGTTGATTATTTCTGTTGTGTGCATAGATTGTCATTTGTCCTTATTGAAGCACATTTTTGCTCTCCAGATTGTTTCTCCAGTTGTCTGTGATCATATCAAATTCCAAGCCTGGCCCCTGTCCTGCTTGTAAATATTCCCAGCCTAGTATCAATTGCAAATTTGCCTTCCCACTCTCCATTTTTTAACAAAATTCTAAAAAACAAAAATTAAAAAAAATGTTTAAAACCAGTCTCACTGGATTCACATGGATTTTCTTTTGACAGCGAAAAAAAAAATTGCTCTTTAATTATAATTTTCCAATCAGGTAGGCATTCACCATACATTCTGTCTTGATCTTGTTTCCTTAGCATGTTATCTGGGACAATGTTAGAAGTTTTAGTAATGCCAAAACACTTACAAGTTCTCTGAAACACCCAATACCAGTTTCCTAGTTTTAGAAGCAATTAAACTATCTTCATTAGCCGAGATCACGATAAATCCATACTGGTACGTATTGATCTCCCTGTTATCTTCTAGGTGATTATAATGCACTTGGTTTGTTCCAACATTTTTCTGGGAACAGAAGTGAAGCTGACTGGACAACAATTTCCTTTTTCTTCCTGCTTTCCCTCTTCTTGCCCTCCAACTTTGATAGTGGGCACTATCTTTACACTTCTGGATTTCTCTGTTATCATAAGCTCTTGAAACAAGGGCAAACAGTTCTGGGATCACCCCAGATAATTCTCACATTGATATAGTGAATTTCATCATACCTAGTCAATTTGAAAACATCTGTCTTACTTACTCTTTAATAAATTCTATTTCTATTGAAAGAAAAATCTGAGTCTTTGTCATTGTAATATATTAAGGATCTGATGACAATAAACCTAGAAGCAAAAAAGGCTTTAATCAGTTCTGTCTTCTTGGGATCAACAACTTCCACCACCGAGCAAGACGTGAAGTCTTTTGTCTTAGTTTTGCAAGTCTTTCTTTTATTAGTTAAATAATTACAGACAATGGTTTTAATAACATCTAATTTATGGTATTCATAGATACTTAAACCATGAATGTTTATAGATTTTGGTCACCCGGACTCCCTCTGCAGGTAGGAGAAATAATTATCTCTTCATGACAAAGGTGAGCAGGGTTATTTTCTGGAGGTGTTCTTCCTTAGCCGTTGTCATCTAGCTCTGACTAGACTTTTTCATATCTGATAGCTAAATTTAGGTAAGGTGTATCCCACACAGAATGTTTCATATTTCTTTCCACTTGTATCATTCTTTGTGCTTTGAGTATGCTGATTTTTATCCCTGTAGGTTTGTGCTAATATTCTGAATCAGAAACCTACTATTCTAATTTTGTGGGTGTCTTTCTTGTTTTTGAGGGAATTTCAGTACTTATAACTAAGATTACATGACTTCTTATAATGATTTGTCTTATTATGGCCTTATCATAATAACATCTTCCTTGCTTATTTTTTTTTTTTTGCATTGAAATAATCTGCACTTCTGCTATTAAAATTCTCTGAAGTCCATTTTTGTGGTCTACTTAGAATTCTTTAAATTTTTTAATGCCTTTTTAAAAAAACGTTGCCTCCATTTCTCTCCTTCCTTCCTTCCTTCCTTCCTCCTTCACTCTCTCCTTCCCACCATCCCCTCCATCTTTCACTTTCTTTCTTTCTTCCTTGTATTTCTTCTCAGTTTTCTTCCATAATTACACTGTCCCAAGTTCCTTTCCACCATCATATTCCAAAAAATTTCCTGGCTGCTAATAATTTAAACTTGTAGCACCTTCGCCATCTAATTGCTTTTTTTAACAACTCTGTTCCCAGTACATTCCTAGGATGTGTTCACGATTTTTTTTTTCGAGAAAGAAAAAAATTATTTTCCATTAGTTGACAAGGGACCACAGTTGTGAGTTGTGCTGTGTTTAGTATCCCACAAGTGATCGAAGTTGCTCCAAGTCAATGTTACTATGACTCCAGAACTTTCTCACAGTGTTGAGGACTTTATTTCTGTGGGTTTGATTTTCATCTAAAGAAAGTCAGCCACTGAACTAAATATTAAACATGAATCTCTTTGAACTGATGAATGTACTTGGTTCCTGCTGTTGAGCCACTAATATATTGTTACTACTGTATCTCGTTTGTACTCTCCTTCATTTTCTGAATCTCTATTTTCTTCTAGTTGATATAACATGCCAAGTAAAAACCAACCAACTAACCAAACAAATAAAACCAGCAAATTTTCCCAAACTAGATACATTCTTAGAAAAAAAGATTTATCATAGAGCAGGAGTTGTGGAAGCTCTTAAAGAATTTTAGTGGCACAGAAGGTTAGCCAAACTGTAATTAGCTATAATTGGTTCCCACACATGTTGTGACATTGTGGCCCAGAGCTAACTGGCACCAAGTGCATATGTTTCCCCATTCCTGAAACCTTTAAAGACAAAATCAAATTTTTTTGTTCTAAACTGATATTTACAGGATGCATATACACAAAGCACAATCCAATGAACATACTGCTCGAGGAGCAAATGTTTTCCTGCTAGTTTAATAGTAATTTTGGATTGGGAATTGTATATATTTAATTCAATGGTAGTTATAAATATGCATCACAGAATCCTGTGAGCCTCCAGCAATGACTGTGTAAGAGAATGAGCTCCCATTTATTGCAGAGTTCTTCATGAAGAGTTAATGGCTGTGAAAAGAAGCATTAATCAAAAGCCATTAGAGAAATCCTTTTGACACTGTTTTATCGGCCTTTCATGAGCCTGTAAAACATCTTAGAAACATATTTGGAAACAAGATTGCAGAAGAATTAACAAAGACACTTGTTAAAAAAAAATTGCATATAATTCTATCAGCTTCTTTACTGTAGTAGCAGATGCACCACAAACAGCAGTTTTTTTTTAAAAATGTTTCTACAGTTAATTTAGTACAATATTAATCATATTCCTAAATAAGGCTTATCTAACTAAATATTTATTTTTATTATTATTATTTAGAAAGGAAAACTCCTTAAAAGTCCAGCCTGGCTCAGACCACAATTATGCTTTTGCTCCTTTCCAAAATACTGAGTGAATCTAAAGCTTGAAGAAGAAAGAAACAAACAATCTAAAAAGTCAAGCAAGTGTTATTACTTTTGCCAATTTTAGAATACAGTTTAAAGAAATGTCTAAGCTAAATATTTGTAAGTAAAATAATAATTAAAAACCTCAAACTTTTCAAGTAATTTTCCTTGTTTATGAAGTATTTTCAAGGTTTTTGAAGTGATATAAGATGTCAAAATTAATACACAATGTTGGAGATTTTTGTTGCTGGTAATATGCATTTTTCACTGCACCAAATTTCATGATAAAATTTTGGGCTACATGAAGTTCTCACACTGGTGCACACAAGTAGCTTCTGTCCCCTGCCTGACCTCCTTGAAGTGCCTGGTCCAGAAGTTAAGCTCGTGGAAATCCCCACCTTAGATAAAATAGAAATAGTCCAGCACAGTTATTTATGCCTCACTCCTGTGTAGAAAACTCAGCTGTGCCTGACTTAGATCCTGTTTCTTCTTTGATTCAGGTCAAAGACTTCATCTGTGCTCTTCCCTGGCTTAGTAGAGCACCTAACCTCTTGGATGTCGGGTATCCTGAGATACAGTGTGTTCAATCATGTCTGGTGAAGTGTTTCAGTTTGTACCTATAAATAAAGAGATTGATACTACACTGCTGTGGTTGCCTACTTGTAAAATCTTCTGGTCTGAATTTGACATAAGATTGCAGTTCTTACAGCTGTACTATAGTGTTGGATAAGGGGAAGGGAAATGTTATAATTTTGATGGTTTTGTTCGTTTCTTTGCTTGCTTTTTTTTTTTTTTTTGATGCTGTTGTTGTTTTGTTTTACTTTTCTTTTTTTTTTTTTTCTTTCTTTTCTTTCCTGAGGAAAGTTGACTTGACTGACACATATTGTTTGGTCCATGACTGGCTTTCTGACTGTGATGCCTGCATGGTTGTATGTATTTCACTTGGTCTCTAAGTGCCTGAGGTCAAGGAGACAGATTTGGTTTAAGGTGCGCCTTTGAAAAAGCAATTTTTTACTCAGTGAGATCAAAACTTCTGTTAATCTTGTTTGGAGGGGCTACTGTTTCCTATGCCAGTGAGTAGGGGGTAAAAGGGTAATGCAGGGATGGTAAATTTCAGGAGTCCCAGAATGTGAAATCCTAGCTACTACAGTATTAATTCCTTTCTTGACCACTCTGTCCAGCTTCAGGCATTTTTCCTTGACAGACTTAAACTTGCATGTGTATTTATGTGTATGTGTTTTCTCAAGCAAACTGTACGGCAACATTTTAATTTTTTTTTCTATATTTGTTTTGTTTGGGGTTTTTTTGGTCAACAACAATACAGTAAACTTTTTTTAAATAGTTGTTTTTACAGTTATCATTAACCATCAGGAACCCACAGACAGCCAAAGTTCTCCCAGCTCAAAAAGGGCTGCATAGATAATTGTCAAATAATCAGGGACCCTGCAGGCAGTAGTGACAAAAATTATTTTTTCTCCACTTCACATGCTTACAAAAATGTGCAGTGCCAAACTCACAGACAGGGAAAGGCTTTCTTAAGTGTTCTTTACCTTTATTACCACAGTAGTTGCCATCCTTTTGTTTCAATATGGTTTTAGAACTAACTCTTTCAGGATGTTTTCAAAAATTTTCTTGACCCTTAGCTGGATGTCTCTGAACCATGAAGAAAGTTTTCAATGAAAAAAAAGATGTAATAACTGAGAAGTATGATTGTACTGAAGGGATGAAAGGAGAAGGAAAAAGAATGAGACCAAAAGGATTTTAGGTACTAAACAGTATTGTACAATACCCTTTAGTCAAATGCAGCTATTTTGGATTAATAACATTCTTAAAATTTCCTGTACAACACTGCCAGTCTCTGTTTAACATTGCTGACCTGTGAAACAGCTATTTCACAAAATCCATTTGCTTCTGACAACACCATTCCTCTCTGTCCTGCTTTTTTTAGAATAGAAAAGAGAAGGAGTAGATGATGGGAGGGAAAATACAAAAATAGTAGAGGGAAAAGGCAGAAATGAAAGAATGGAGATATAATGAGGCAGGAAGCAGACGGAAGAGGAAGATTGCTAGTTTTTTACAAGTCGTTGCATGCAGTCATTATATGCTTCTTTGGGTAAACAATGTGAGAGCAATAAGATATAGAAAGAGGTTTTCTTGAGCAATGTTTAATGATGAGAATGATGTTTTGGGAATGGTTTTTAATATTTAATTACCTACCCTTTCAGTAAGAGATCATGGTGAATATTAATATCAACGCTATTTAGCAAACTAGTATGAAAAAGCTGCTTCCACTTAACACCAACCGTAAGAAAAAGGAAAGGATATCAGGCAAACACAACAGTCAACAGCGTAAACACAATCAGACAAGCTCTATGATTTGCAAGGATAATTTTTATGTGAATTTTATTTAATTTAACCTTGTATCTCATTTTTTCCAGATAAAAATTTAAACTTTGTATTTTATTGATAAAGAAAGTAATTTCTCATTAAGGCACCAAAAGTGAAGAAGACAGTAAATGGAGGCTGATGTCTGATTCAAATATACAAATAAAAAATATTTGCTCTTCAGTCGCCTTTGTTTGTGTTGACTGGAAGTCTTTTTGGATAGTGGTCATACAGTAGATACAGAAAAAAATTAATAGATTCTGCACTGGCATTGGAGATGTATTGTTTGGCTCACAGACAGGGAAGTATGTTGGATACACAGGGAAAAATGTTTTAAATATTGCTTCACCAACAATTTACTTCATGAAACAGTAGTTTGGAGGTAAACAGGGAAGACACAAATGTGGTATGTAAACAGTTTACAGTTTGCACTAGAACAAAGCATGTACCACTTGAGACTTGAGGTCTCATTTTCACTGCGCTCGTCGTTTGGCTATTGAATCTTTTTAACCTTTCCCACAGAGTGTTCTTCCTTTAAATACTGCTTATAATTTGTGATATTTTTGTAAATAAATCAACCAGCCATTTTTTACAGTCCTTGACTATATCTTCCAGTAGCACAAGGTGATGTAACCATACGGGATACAGCTGGAATACAACCGGTATGCATAATTCAGTCTCTTTTTTTTCATTCTTTTAGTATCAGCTCTAGTGATGACACTGAATTCCTTCAGTGGAAATGGTTTTCAATCAAAATGGAAGAGATTATTTTAGGAAATGGAGTGTCAAGCTGTGCTTTAAAAAACACAAGCCAAATTTGATGCTGGGTCAGTTCCAGGTTTTGTATATGATGAAGGAATCTGGAGCTGAGATTGAAGTGATTGCAAATATGCTTTAGAGGTAGAAGCAGAAGGAAAAAGAAAAGGACAGAAAATGATAAAAGATAGAATCAGAGAGTTAGTAGTGGCAAAAAAACCCCAAACACAACAACACAGAGAAAGACAGTTATGAAACCATTTACTTGACTTCAAATTCCTGCAGGTAATTCCTTTGTAACATACTTTTTGCGCTTCTAATGTATGAGTTTATGATTTTAGAAAGGGTTCAAATTTCAGTAAAAGTCCCTCCCTAGTCAGAAACTAGCTTCTAAATTAATGTTTTCTGTATGCTGAAAACCTCCTAGAAAGTTGAAACTGAAATGTCTTGCTGATAGCAAGTGAATATATTCTCTTTCATACACACTTGTGCCTCATCCCTCTTACTTTCCATGTTTTCCTTCTTTTTCTTGCTTAGGTATTGGGCAGTAAGAAAATATTCTGTTTCCTTTACTAAAATAAGGCCAGAAAGAGGGGCCAGAATACCCATTCTGTCTCCAAGCTCCCAGAAGATATCCTGTGGTTCGCTCTGATCCTTTTTTACTCTTTTGGGGTAAAGCTTTGTGTTGGGTAGTGATGGAAATCCAAGGGAAGATCCTGAAACATAGACCTTCACTTTCAAAAACAAGCAGGGAAAGTGAATCAAGAGCTCTCCAGAATTCAATTCTCTCACCTGAGTGAACAGACAGCTGCTGCCACGCCATGTTGAACAGGCAAGCGCTTTCTTAATTACTCAGCCCTTCCAGAAGGCAACACTTCAGCGGTGATGAAGAGCCACAATTTCCAGAGCTCCAGTGGGAATTGTTTTCAGCTCCTCAGAAGATTTATAGGAAGTGTTCTGTTCTACTAACATTAGACGTTATGTAAGAAACATTTTCCTGTCTGAATGCATGTTGAGTCATGAAAAAGTCAACTTTCCCACTTTCATTTCACTGTTGCTACAAATATCTCCTCTCAGAACTGTATGGGGTATATGGAATCATGTATACTGCTAGTCCTCTTGCAGATTTCTGTATGACAAACTTTAATTCTCAAAAGAGTAGGTTGATTTCTCTTGATTACCTTTAATAGAAGATGACTGAGGCTGCTTCGAAGTCACATGGTGAGGAAAATTTCCATTGCTTAAATAAGCAGTCTGAAAGGATGTTTTTATGTAGAGTTGGACAGTTTTGTGTGTGGAAATAAGTAATTCTTTGAAACAGTTAAACAAACTTCTTAATGCAGACCTTTAAGGGGAAGTCTAAGCAGACATAATCTCTTCCCCTACATTCAGCAGATATCCACAATGAAATCTCAGTTGCCAATTCTGTCTGCCCTGAGGAAGTTTGGGAATTTGTTTCAAATATTTCCAGTGCTCAGCCCCTCAGTATTTAGGTATCATCACTTAAAGAGATTTTATTTTTCAGCTGATGGCTGTAAAGTTTTTCATTATTATAAGCAAAAAGAAAAACAAACAAAACTTTTGGATTAAGGAGAGCGTCTCATTTTCCTCTTTTTAAAAAAATTTTCTGAAAGAGTAAGGGCTGGAATAAGTGTCTATCCCAAATACTAAAGACATACTTTTCTTACTGAGAGGTTTTGACCCACTCAGCTAGCAACAATGAACACCATGCATCCACTTGCTCACTCTCCCCCTCCTCCCCTCCATGAGAGACTCATGGGTTGAGATAAGAACCATTTAACAACTAAACTACAATAATATTGAAATTAGTAATGACAATAATAATGATAATAGTAATATATACAAATATACAAATGAGTGATACGTAGTGATATTGCTCACTACCTAATGACCTAGGCTCAGCCTTTTCCCAGCTAATGATCCCAGAGCAGGGAGGGTCCTGAAACCACAATCCTGTCCAAGGGCTTCTGTGAGTTGTGTATTAATTATCCATATGAAAAATTTGCTATTACATTGTGTGTAATTTAGTGTTGGCTCTACTTTAGGAGAAATGCAGGAATACTTTTTCCTCAACTTGTGAAACAAAACAAACCATGCAGAAACTGAATTACATAAATTTAATTTTGTTGCGTGTCTACTGATAAGAAATTACCTACTAAGACTGAGTGAAACGTTTTGGTGTGTATTACATCACTCTGAATGAGGATTTAACTACTGCTGAAATAAATAGCCTCATCACTTTTGAATAGTGAGGGTAAAATTGGTTAAGAAAGGAAAAGACAAATGTAGGCTGAGTTTGCAGAAGGAAGAATTAAAATATTTTACCGATATCTATATAACAAAATTATTTAACCAAGAAAAAAACATGCTGATTAATTGCCTGATTCACTCTATGACTTTTCTTTTTTAGGCTCAGTAGTGTTCTTGTTTTACAGATTTTCTTCACTTTGTTCTATTCTTCCAGTTGTGTGGATACTGCTTAGTAGATATAAATGTGTTTATAGTGAAATCGTACCTATCCACATCTTTTCCTTTGTTCTCTTCCATGGAGAGATTGTTCAAATCTTCCCTGCCTGAAGATTATGTGTCACACTTATATGCTCTGAAAATGAACCCCAGTCAACCTCTTAATTTATTTTCATTGCTTCCCTTTATTCATTCTGTCTGTGGTCCTGACATGTTATATTCCATTTTTATTCTACAACATCACCAGTAAATCAATGGTTAATTTCTATTCTGAAATTCTATTCTATTTCTATCACAAAAAAAAAGATAAGCTACTGTAACTGCTTGTCACTTAAATATCTTAGAATAACAACAGTTTCTAGCAAATGAACAAAGCATGTTATTATATTTTTTTTTCCTTTAATGTACTGTTTAGGTTTGGAATGCCAGTTAGTGCAGTCCATTTTACATTACAGTACAGTAAACCACTGCTGATTTATTGTTGTTTTTTTTTTCCTTTTTAATTTTTACAAATAAAGGAACATATTTGTAACATCTAAAACCAAATTTAGACTGGAAAAGACAGTGCATGAGTAATTATATAGTACTCAGCTCTCATCAAACCCACTAACTAGTTCTTCATATTCTTCTGTAGATATAAACAGTGCACATACCTCTACTGATGAATATCTATCATTATTCTTAGGAAGTGTAAAGCAATCAATACAAAAGCAGACACTTATTCAGTGAGTTGTAAAACTATGGATTTTCTAAACAAGACAAAAAAAAACTAATAGAAGCAGAATCCATTTATAAAATGGTGCAATATTTATTCTATCCTCTTGTTGAAATAGCGTTGCAGATCACATTTTGTTGGAAAAAAAATCCTGAGTTGACTACAGAGTGATATGTAAATACATCTGGTTTATTATTTGTAGTATATAAGAAATGGTTTAGATTTTCAGTTAACTTGTTTAACTTGTTTCCCCAAGAACAAGTTTGTATGACCTTTTTAGTTTTATAAATTCACCTTTTAGTCTCTTGCAAAAAGGTACCTGAATCTAAAAAAACAAAAAACAAAACAAAACAAAACAAACAAACAAAAAAAAAACAAAAACAAAAAAAAACCTAATGCACTTAGAAAAGTGAACACAGTTAAAATAAATAATGATTTAACTGTACTCGGGTGTTTAGATGTTGAAGTTGTAGTTTGCAATGAGAATAGGAACCAAACACAAGAATATATTGGAACTGAGTTTCATATAGTGGAAATCACACTTTCAGTTGATACATCTACATGTGAGCTGGGTAGACATTATCTAGCCGTGGTTCTGACGCCATGTAACATGTCAGCATGACACTGAGCTCTATACTCTACTAGCAGGGCTTTACAGCTAAATACAACTGTCTATTGTTTCACAGTGCAGGCAAAGGGGCACGGAAGAACCTAAGCTGTAAAGACCTGGCCTAAATCAACAGTCCCCAATGAACAGGTTGTGACTAACTACTAAAGTAGAGAAAAAGAAAGTTTGAAATGTCTAAATGCTTGGGAAAATAGATACTTGATAACTTGGTTGATGACTCATCATCCATCTTTATCAAAAACTCAGACAATTCATAATAGCTGATGACTTCAGTGATGGGAACAAGAAGTATTTTCAATAAATGTAATGTGAGCTGAAATCTAACTATTGTTACATCCTAGAGGTACTTTCTGCTTAAACCAACTAACAGAAAATTTGCTGAGATTGAAGAAATTCTATCAAGTCCCTTACTCTTACAGCCTTTGTGATTGCATAATGTTTCTATAGGCAAAACAAAAATCTTAAATGCTATATATGATGAAAGACACGGATGAAGTATTGTCAAAGTGAAGAGTTTGATGCATCAAGTGATTGCTTGTTATGTAACACGTAAAATGAACTTAGGCTCCTTTGAGTTAGGCACATGTACTGTATATTTTCTTTACTGCGCATGTTGCAACTAAAATTGAAAAGAATCACAATGGCACGATGAAATCTTTTCAGTCAATTTAAAGTTCCAGAAGAAGCAATAAGATGGGGAGCACTTACAATGAGCTTTTTTACTACAATGAAAAGCCCTCATAATTTCCTTTGTTTTTCACTTCAAATGTTGGATGAAGGGAAACAGGCGTATCAGAAAAGATTTTAGCATTATAATTATCATGTTGAAAAAGAAAAGAATGCAAAACTTCTGATAGAGCCAGCATATAAAGCCTCAGATTAAATTAACTATATTAAAAACATATATATACATATATTGTTTAATTATGAAGAAGAAACAATTAACTTATTATTTGAATTATTCTTCAGAGGCCAAAATTACTTCAAAAGGAATTTAATGCAGGACCTTTTGCTTTTAGTAATTACATAGCAACAGTATCATTTAAAAGGAAAAACTGCAGAAAAGCTCAGTGAAGTACTATTTCCCAGGGCTTATCGTCACAAACATAATGCAAAGACAGAGCCAAAAAAACCCCACATGTGATCACATGTGATTCACAATTATTAATAACCTGGTGTTGCAACTGGATCTGTATCTCTTGCTTAAAATGTAGTAAATATTTGCCTAATTATCATCTTTCCACGAGCTTAAGCTATGTCTGGCCTTAGCCTACTGTAGAAAACCTGTCATTTGTTAGAAGGTGTTATATAGCCAATAAAGTAAATTCCTGATACTGACTTTCAATTGAATAATGTAGTCATGAGAGGTGGCAACAGAGAAAGACAGGAGCACGTCCTAGATGTCCTTTCTACAGTATTCACAAGTTCCCAGCAGGACACTTTCTTAGAACAAAAAGGAAATATTACTTGTGTTTTGTGTGTGTGTTTACCAAGAGTAAAGGATGGTTGCCTTACCTGTTTGCTTTCTGTGATGAAATAACAAGACCTGTGAATGAGGGGAAAGCAGTGAGTGCTGCCTGTCTTTACTTAAAAAAGGCTTTTGACATGTTCTCCTGTAGCATCCTTGTTGTATGCAATCTGGCACACTATGGTCTAGACAGATGATCTTCTAGATGGATGAGAAACAAGCTGGATGATCAGTCTCAAAGGAAAATGTTTAGTGATTTTTCTTCTAGGTCAAGGCCAGTTGCAAGTGGTGTTTCTTCAGGATATGCCCTTGGACCTATCCTTTTTAATATTTTTACCAATGACCTCAAGGGGAGATGGAGTATATTCATCAGGTTTGTGGGTGACACCAAACTGAGGAGAACCCAGGGCAGGGTTGCCTTTGAGAGGGATCTGGATAGAGAACAGCCTGACAGGAACCTCTTGAAAATTCCCACACCTGGGATGAACTAGCCCCTGCAACAGGCTGGAGTCTGATTGGGTGGGGGGGCAGCTGTGTTGAGAAAGACTGGGGGGGGGTGGGCCTACAGCAAGGTGAGTGGGTCCTGGTAGCAAAAGATGGTCAACAGTGTCCTGGGCCGTGTGAACAGGGACACATCTGGTAGATCAAAATAAGTGATTTTTCAACTTCTCACAGTGCTCATCACACCATATATGAATTACTTACTGTGTCCAGTTCAGGCCTCCCCAGTACAAGACAGACACTGACTGGAGCGAGTTCAGTGGAGGGCTACCAAGCCGGTCAGGGACTGAAGAACATGCCCTATAAGGAAAGGCTGGGGAAGATGAGCTTGTTCAGCCTGGATGAGGGACAGCTTCAGGGGGACCTAACAACTCCCTATGGGAAGGTCATAGAGAAGACAGAGCCAAGCTCTTCACTGAGGAATGTGTCACATGCATCAGATACAGTGGGCACGAGTTGAGAAAAGGACATTTGGTTTGGATAAAACAAAAACCCTTTTCCCTTTGAACACAGTCAAGCAGAGGAGAAGGTTGTCAGAGAGGCTGTGCAGTCTCCATCTTTGGAAGATTTCAAGACCCATCTGAGCAAAGCTCTGAATGACCTGCTCTGATCCTAAACCTGGCCCTGCTTTGGGCGGGAGGTTGGGCAAGTTTACCTCTTGAGATTCCTTCCAACCTGAATTATTTGATGAGTCCTATATTAATAGAGGGTTAACCTTGGCCAGCAGCTAAACACCCACACAGATGCTAGTTCACAGCAGGATGGAAGAAAAGAATACGAAAAGTGAGAAAATAAAAGGCATGAAAACTCATGGACTGAGATAAAGACAGATTAATAGGTGAAGTCAAACTGTGAATGCAAGCAAAGCAAAGAAGGAATTCATTCACTGCTTCCCATCAGGAGACAGATGTTTATCCACCTCCTGGAAAGCAGGGCCACAGGACACCTAATGGTTACTTGGGAAAACAAATGCCGTAACCACGGATGTACTCCCTTCCTCCTCCTTTCCTTGAGCTGCATTGCCGAGCATGATCTCTTTGGTCTGTTTGGGCCAACAGATCTGGCTGTGTCTCTTCCTAACTTCTTGCACACTTACTTTCTGGGGTGCAGAGTAAGAAAACCAGAAGGGCCTAAATGTTGAGCAATAATGTTCAGCAACAGTCAAAGCATCAGTGTGTTGCCAACATTGTTTCAGTCACAGAGGTCTAAAACACAGCGCCATAAAGGCTACTGTAAAAAAATTATCATTATCCCAGCCAGACCCATTTCAAATATCTGCAAAAAATCACAGCAAAATGCTCAGGCATCCCATAATCTCAGTGTGTATCATAATTACAAACACCTCTGGGACCTGCGAGTTATTAGTGTGTTGTCCAACATATCACTATTACTTCCACTGAATAAAGTCTTATGCAATGTGTAGGTGTCCTGGAAGTTCACATGAAAACTTTTGTCACAGAAGAGAATTCTTAAAGTCTGCAAGGTATCTTCTGCCTATAAAGTAGGCTTATGGAAGTTAATCATATAGAGTAAGAGCAGTAATTTCACAGGTTAAGAATTACTGCCTTTGCTTTCTAGATTTCTTACTTCAGCAAAATGTCAGTATGCCTAAATTGATAGAAACCTCTGAGTTCTACCTCAGAGTCATTAATAACTCAGTGGAAAGCAATTTACAACTATTGGATTCAAATATTAACCTAAAGAAAGATATAGTGGCGTTGACTCTCTGAAACTGGATGATTTCCTTAGCTTCTTATCCATTATGTTGTCTGGTTAAGAAAAATCACCAGACATGCAAATCAAGATTTCTCATGAAACCTACCAATATAACCAACAAGTGTACTGAAGTAGAACCAATAAAGCCGTAAAATTTTACACATATTAAGTTGCTATAGGCAAACGTGTAATAAAAAATATAAAATCTTGTAGTACTGAGTGAAATATATGTTACTACAATGGGTGGACCAATTTCTTTCTCAAAAACAGGTGTTTTTTGCAAAGAAAACATAAAAATAGATTAAGGATTTGTATTGTAGAGAAGGACAGTGCTTATTGGTTATTCTTATAAATGTGAAGTGCAATGATATCCTGACTTCAAGAAGTAGATGAAGATCATTTGCATTTTGTAAAACTAGAAGTCAGAATTAGAAATATACTTTTGACTGAAATAGATTGATGGCCATTTAATGCCTGAATAATAGCCTGTACAGAAAGATCTTCTATACTTCCTTTATGGTTAACTGATATTATACCTTTAATCATTTCACCTTGTCTTTCTGAAACATTTTTGAAATGTCTATTTTGTCTACTTTTTAAGGCTCTATTTTACAGAATCAACATGCTAATATAAAGCCAAGAGAAGCTCATATACAAATAACGGACTATGGGGGGGGGGGGATTTGTCTTTTTTTAATCCATTCTTTAATAAAAAATCCTGTTATAATGTAGAATCAGCTGCAATGTACAGAAAGCAAGTACTTCACAGCAAGCATAAAAATCTATGTATTATAATTAGTTGAAGCAGCAAAGTTTACATTTGCAGATGTATTTGAAACACTGTTCTGTACGTTTTTTTAATGGTCACTTACCCATGCCACAACACCTTCTAATTCTTTGTAAAATAAAATAAAAAGGAAACACATGAGAAAGTTTTCATCTGAGCCTTTTTTTTTTTAACACAGAGGAAAACCAGTTCAGCTTTAAAGTAAGGACAGAACTCAGGTACAGTCTATAAGTATGAGATTCAGCGGTGAGATTCTGGCTTTCAAAAATCAAGTGTCTCAGACGCATCCTCTGAAGAACGGAGAAGGAAATAGCAACATAATTGAGGGACTTAGAAAGTAACTTTCTCTTACAGTATATATTTAATTTATTAAATTTCTGGTTTGTTTTGGGTTTTTTAAAGTTTCTTTTATATAACATTTTTAAGGAAAACATACTTTTTTAAGACAGACGATTATTCTGTTTTCTGTTCCTGTATACTTCAGCAATAAAACTGTTGATCTGCACAGCGTGGTTTGCATGTTGTCAGATTCATACTGATGAGAGATTATTGCAATATAGACATGAACATACAGGTGTAATACTGTCCTGCTCTCTCATCTGGAACTCAAACCTAAAACTTCCTCACGTACTCTCCCTTATATTGAGATCAGGGGATCTCACCGTGCAGAGTTCTAGCCTGACCTTCGATATAAACAAGAGGTTCTTGATTCTGCAGTGAGTACTTCTGAGAATTCAGAGATTTTCAGACTGTTTACTCTGCCTTTCTTCATAGTCCATAGAAGATGTAATCTACTTTTAGAGAAAACCCCTTAGCAGACAGTAAGTTTACCATCCAACTGCTGCGCCATTGCTTCTTACAATATAAAAGTGACATAGGTTGGAATCCCCAATTCATTCTATCTTGCAGTGAGAATCTGAAAGCTAGTTAAGTTTAATTTCACCTCATGGGAACAATTACTATCTGAGAATCTGGTTCTTAACTTCCTGAATAAAATTCCACCAAACTACGGACACATCCAGAAGTTTGTACATGGTAACAGTAAGAAGTGAAAAAAGTGAGATTATATGATACTTACATTGAAGATTAGAAGCCTGGCATAGCTGTTCATGTCACTTTTTATCTAACTCAAATGGTACAGTTAATCTCTGACCCTGCAAAGTGGTCCATCTGGCTGGAAAGCACTGTGCCCTTGTAGAGCCCTGTGGAAGTCAATGGGGTTCACATGCCAGGAGCAGCTTGCGGGGCAAAGCTAATTCTATAAATTAATAACTGGGTTCCATTACACAAGCATCTGTGTCAGGTGTCCCTTAAGTAGTCCAACCCAGCTCCATTATTGTTTTATAATTAAATGATCTTTTTCCAGCTGTAACAATTTGCACAAATCTCAGAATAGCACTTTCTGCACAGATCTGCAGAACACAACACTGAGAGCATTTCCAAAATGCTTGCCATATTCATAAAGCATATGGCACAATTCTATATTT
This sequence comes from Pterocles gutturalis, assembly GCF_000699245.1. NCBI lineage: Eukaryota > Metazoa > Chordata > Aves > Pterocliformes > Pteroclidae > Pterocles > Pterocles gutturalis. The sequence goes on along the minus strand of NW_010099080.1, from coordinate 3,063 downwards.
GTGTTATGTAGCAGGAACCCTGCAAATTTTCAAAGATCAAGAATTAGGGAGGGAATAACAAACATTGCAAATCCGTTAACAGATAAGTGCTGTGCTCTCAGAAAACAAACAGTAACATTAATAGAGATGAATGTCAACATAATGTAACAGGGAAGATGAAGTAGTCTTAGGCAATTAACTTTGAGATTACTATTTTTCCTGATTTAAAGAAATGCAATCTATAACATTTTATTTGCATCTCCATTTCCCAGCACAGTGCTTTACATTGGTTTTGGGCTGAACAAAATGAAAAACTATGGAAAATTCTTCTATTTAAGTGTACTAACAACAAAGAACATTATTTCTTTTACTGAAAATGCTTAACAGACCCAAGAGAACTTAGAATAACATTATTTGTTCATATTGAGAAAGAATACATGGGCTGAGGTTCATCTGCCCTAATGCTAGTAGATGGGTGGATCAGCCTAGACGGACAGAGCTTAGGTCTGTGGGCCTTCACCTCAAGTGACTCTTATCCTTCATATTCACCTGTGTAAATGAGCTATACACAGTAGATTTTTTCTCATCTCCCCCCCTTCTTTTTCTGTCTTTTGAGGATAGTCACTCCATCACTATAACTGCAACTGTTCATTTTTTGCATAAAAGCCAAGTAGACACATACTTTTTCATTGCAAGGAACCTCTGGGACTGTGGTATCAGAGGAAAGGAGCAGCTTCATCAATGAGTGCTGACAGGAGAGGCACAGCTTTGCATCTCATTAAAGTTATGGTAGTCAGACAACCAATTAACTGGGATCTCTGTCCTGTGCTAAACACTGGAAGAATCATGCAGAGCTTCTCCATATACTCCATATGTGACTTAAAGAGTTCCACGCAGTTTGCTGCCAGTGACAATAAGGAGATGGAGAAGAAAGGAGAAAAAACAACTAATGAATTGAGCTTTTATTATCACCACGCTAACAGACACAGAGCTCTTTTTACACTCAAGCATCATCTCTTGCTATCTCTTGCCTATTTTCTGACAGTACTATGTTATCAAGGTGATAAAACAAATACCATATGTGAAGGTGGAACTTACAATAAATGGTCATTAGTTGATAAAATGACTGATAATATTTAATACAGAGGTATGTAGTGAAAAAAAAAGTCCTGATTTTAAATATGTGTGTTACAATGGCTACCACCATTGCAATCACACTAGATAATACTGTGAAAATGGTGGCTCCAGAGAAATTAGGAAAGCAAATAAAATGGTAAAACTGTTACAAATGTGACCGGTAATTTCATTATGCCACTGAAGGGATCTAGGATGCACTTGGATCTTGAATTCCTGTGAATAGTTTTGCTCTTCATGTCCCTCAAAATTGTGCGGTAACACCTGGCATTAGAGCTGGACTAAAGTACCCTCCTCTGTAGCTGTAATTACTGCAGCAGGTCCTGCCTAAAGGGTATTGGACAATTTATGGGACCCCTAATCTGCTCTAATCATCTACAGAAAATCTTTATGGTTGTAATGAAGGACAAAACACTTTACTCAGAGCTTCCATGGATATTTTAATCATTATGTTATACTGCCAACAAAAATGTCCAGGCCCCAAACAGAACTTCACAAGTAAGAGAATCCATGAATGAAGAATGTAATCTGCTTTCAGATGCAGGAGCACAATCTTAACTACATATTATTTAACAACAATAATTGTGATCTCTGTTTATTAACATTCAAGCAGAAGTTGCTGCTTGAATCTAGAAGGCCTTTCATCATGACTATTTTCTAGTATAATTTAAATTGACTCACCTCATGAAATGGTTTTCATAAGGGTTTTTTTTGAGATTATCAAGACTGCTAGCACAATTAGATATTGACTAAAAGCAATTTGCTGATCTTTAGGCACAATTTGCAAATTATAGTTGTTTGATCAGTCCAGAAACTTCTTTCTTCAGTCACCAAAGTCTTACAGACAAGATATATAAGAAGTTTTGCAGGCTTTTTAAAAATCAAATTCAGTTCTATTTTTTTTTTTCAGTATACTGTCTCTCAGTTTCTTTACTGTCAAAAAGGTAACAACCAAAAGCTCCTACTTCTCCGAATCTTTACTCTCACAGGAGTTTTTTCAGATGTAGGGGATAGTATTCAATAGTGCTCCTGAATCTATGCAATTGCAATCAGAAAAGTGGGTTTGGCACTGCAATTTGATATATACTATCTTCAACTTTTTTTCTTAAAACTCCTTTCTTATTACCTCTTGCTCCTTATATTCCACTATTCTGTTCTATAGCTTTTCCAGGTTGGTAATTGTATGTTTTAGTAGTTTCCACAAGATCTCATTCTAATCCGATCTTGTCCCACAAAACGCTTTTTTTGATTAAAAAAGTTTCAATGGATTTGAACCATACTGATTAAATTATTTGAACTTCACATAAGGCTGGACTTGTGTCTTCACAGTTGTTTTCACTAAAAGAATTTCAAAACATGAGGTAGTTTCAAGTCAGCATTGGAGAAAAAAGGGAAGTTAAGGTTTTTCAAAATTTGAAAGAAAATTATGTAAAAAATTTAGTATTGCAGAAACAGAAATAATGATTTGTATAACAAATCTTAGGAAAAAAAAATATATTGAGTCCCCGAGGAGAACCAAGGAAGATGCAGCAAATGATATAATCAACTAGTGACCTGCTTCTTGAGTCAATATTGTCTCAGTATGCTAGCACAGTTAGAAGAATTGTGTTGCTGGAATACCACAGAAAATAAAGATGAAATTAATTGATAATCTGAACAAAGTAAATTACAAAATGCAGACAACTTTCATAAAAGCAAGATTTGAGCCAAAATTTAAAGATACAATATATTTTCTTTAATTTAATTTATTGCATGTTTTAGCACCTGTCATTGCAAAACCTAGTTTGCACAGTTAGATTCTGTCTTCCTCCATCCAAAATTTCAGTAGTAACATGGCGACACATTCTAAACCAAAACCACCAGGGTTTATATCACAGGTATCACACATAGTTCCATTAACTGCAGAGAAATTATGGTAGCTATACCTCTGTCCTGGGTCCAGCTGGGATA
>NW_010099079.1:0-11166 GCF_000699245.1 Pterocles gutturalis | reverse complement strand
CGGGCCTCGCCCCCTGTCCCGGGCGGACAGCACGCACCGCGGGCCGGGGCTGCCTGGTGCTGACCCTGCTGTGCACAGGCGAGGCAGTTTGTTCCCGTTCCTATTCCTCAGCCTTTGAAGTCTCCCGGATGTCAGTTCTGCCCCTCTGAATCACTTCTCTGCAGAGGCTCTGGCATGATGCAAGGCATCTTTATTTACCTTTTTTTGTTTTCGTCGCAATGCATGCCTGAGACATGAGGGTGCCACCCTCGTGAGGGTGCCACATTGTAAGCAACGCTTACATGAGCCCAGAGTTAAGTATAGATCATTCAGGAAAGGGCAGTTGCTGCAAAAGGGAAGAATGTTTTGAAAATGTCAGGTTCTGTAAGTTGCACGGTACCTCTGAAAGCTGGGCTGGTCAGCCAGTAAAAGTCTAGGTCCCAGTCCCAGGGGACTAACTGAGAAGTTAGTGGATGGAATGGAAACCTGTGTTGAAGCACACCTTCTTCACCATCCCCCAGAGGAAGTATGTGGCATAGCCAGGAACAGAATTTCTCTTAGGTGACTCTTAAACTGGACTCTGAATACCAGGGCTTCTTGTGCTGTATATTTTGCATCCAGCTCCACTTACCTCTGTCATTACTGCTTTCCTACAGGTGCCTCTGTGCAGCACATGCCCTCAGGGCACAGAAGCAACATACCTTCTCTGAGCTAGTTTACCTTCTGTAAGAGTAATTTCCCCATTTTTGTCTCTGAGTTTGTTACAACCACTTCCCATTAGGACTATGCATGTTCATATACAACATATTTTTTAATCTCCTGGTCAGAATTAAGTATATACGCCTAGAGAAGATGTTACATAACAGCCACACAATAAACAATGATTGCAACATGACTATGCAATACAAACCAGTCCTTTTCAAAATTACAGTGTAGTCAAAGTGCAGATGAAACAAAGATGAGATGAGAAGGGAAAGATTGCCATTTATTAATATGAAGAATATGACTTCCACATTGTTTCAATATAATTTCAATCTTATTTCTCCTCCTAAGTATTTCCTTTGCCAAATGAGGATGACCTCTTACGTTAATATGGTTTTTTTTCAGTCTGTGACAGTTAAGATCAAATCATTTGAAAAGGCTTAGTTTTGACTCTCGTAAAAACAGTTTGCAAAACTGAAGTAAAAAGTAAATTTGTAGTGAAACACAGAGTTTTTATTTTGAAAATGCTACAGGAATACTTTTCAACAAATTTAGTGCTGTTTTCAAAAACCAAAAATTTCCCCACAAACTTTTTGAGGAACTGGCGTTTCTTCTTTCAAGAAAGAAGAAAAAGAACAACTTTTACTGTGGCCGTCACTGCAGATTGTTCTAGATTAACTTCTCTAATTACTGCATTTGTGTTTCAATCTGATACTGACCTTATGCTTATGGCAGCCCTGGGCCACCAGCCTTCTGCCTTCTCTTCATATAAGTTGCTACTAATGCACATTTTAATCTAAATGTTGGAGAAGTGCTTTAACACTGTTCAGTCCAGCACTGTACGCTCAACAAAAAATAAAATTGCTCTCGTACGAAGTGATGTCAATTCTCATGTCAAGTAGCTTTATTTTACACTGTGAGTTTATAGCTACAACACACTAGCATATTGCTAATTCTAACTTTACTACTGAAAGCTCAGTTTGCAGGCTGAGCCTTTTTTTTGGTGCAGATTTATGACCCAGTGGCGATATCTGCTATGGAGATTCACCTGTAGCTCCTCCCTGAGGAATGTCCAAGGTGGAGATAATGACTATTTTTTTAGTGCAAATTTTCTATTTCCATACATAATGTACAAAATAAAGTTTTGCTAAAAATTAGTCTTTGAGCTTACACAAAGAACTAATTTAGAGGTTTGTTATGTGCTTATTATGTTAATTCTAGGTGGGCCAAAGCCAGAAAGAAGACAGGCGGGTGGAAGAGGACAGGTTAGCATGGGAAGAGTTAGCCACCCTGTTGCTTAACTGGGTCGTCTCAGCTATCTCATATACACATCTCATGTATCTTCTATTCGTCCAGCAGTAAAGTAACGGTTCTTGTGCAGGAGCATGATCACCCTTGTTGGAAAGTTCACAACCGTGTGTTGCAGCAGCCTTAAACGCATCTTATACCAACCACAACAACATGCAGAGGTATGAAGGCCCCCTAAATAACTCTGTGCTGTGCAGAGAAGAGCTCAGCATTATCCAAAGCAGTCATTTACTGTTTGGTTGGGTTTTTTTTCCCTGAGGTCCCATCAGTCCTTTGATTTTAGATATTGATGATATGCCTAAATAATAGTGGAAGTTTCTGGGGTGCCCACTAATCCATACAGAAAATTTCCACCTGAATGACATTTCGCCATCTTTCTCTCAGCGCGAGAAGGATGATCCTTTTCACTGACACGTGCATCTTGAAGGCGGCAACAAACCTTTAATTATTTAACCACTGGTTTTGTAATCTGATTTAGCAGTTACCTAAATCATGTGAAGGGTGGCAGAAATTTTAGACGAACGTGAAGAGTACATTACATTAGAATCAATATAAATTTACATTTTTATAATTGGGCCTTCAAAAGCAGAATATGATTCTTGTTTAACTTACAAAAAATATTCTCTATATAACTATGAGAATACAATTTCTTTATTTCAACAGATTACTTTTTTGTTGGTAAGGCTTGATTGTCCTCCACGAAAGCCAAGAAACGAGATTTTTTTTTTTTAAGGTAAACATCACTTCCAAGGAATCATATGTACATATTTTCAGGTCTTCCTCACATACTCTCTCACTCCTGCAATCATCAATGATATTTGACCATTGAAATACACGAGCAGAAGGAAAGTATTTGTCACAGCAGGAAGCAGAATGACCACGTGCATCCTGGTCCGCAGAGCACCTACACGCCTGACTGCAAACACAGGGGTAAGCATTTCAGGGCTTGCCCTCACTGTAAGGTCCTACTGCAGAAAAAAAGAAACAAAATAGTATGTGCATATTATGGTGGGGAAAACAGTGAGTTCTCTCCCTCTAAAGCCCAGAATCAGGGGGAGGGCTTTTTTTTTTTTCATTTGCATGGATGATATGTGACACAGTAAGCATATGTATAAGACAGTTCCCTCACTTTCCCATGTTACTATTTTGGGAGATACAGTAAACAAACCATTCAAATCATTATTTTCATCACAATTTCTACAACCTCAGGAAAAAATGTATATTTTTGTAACAACACAGCAAAACAAGCATCCAATGAATGAAGCATGGGGTGTTTTTGAAGAGATCGTACTGAGGATTTTGCCAAAAGTAGTTCTGCCAGAAGCAGAATCTTACTCCAAATCACTGAAAGAACAAAGAACAACAAAGCTCAGGACAACCAGATAAATGTACACTTTTAGTGCCTTAATCCCTCCCCTGCAAATCAAAACAATAACCGACTGATTTGTGTTCAAGGTTCATAGATTACAATAGGTACAGAGACAATAGGGTCCTGTAAAAACATGATAAATATTCAGAAACATGATTTACCAGGGCACTATTACGTTTCTCTTCAGAGAAACAGAGCTATTTCAAGGCATACTGTTTCACATCATTTCTATCCACTCTGAGACTTTTTCTTTTCTTTCCTTCATGTACTGGATGAAGAAAAATCTTGTTTCTATGTTTCTCCATCACTGCTTCAGAGGACTTCAGGGAGAGGTATAATCCAAAATAATAAAGCTACCAGCATATCAGGTAGATCTGTAATTTTGGAGTGTTGTTGTGGGTTTTTTTTTTTTCCCTCTCCTTTCTTCCTTCTGCAGAAATAATGTAAATACTGTTTTATTTTCTTTAAAAAGGAGTGCTGTTTGGTTTTATTGTTTGTTTGAGTTTGGCTTTGACGTGGTGGAGGCAGTGGGGGTGGCTGAGACGCTTGGACGCTTGGGGATGCAGTGAGAGGCTGTGGAGTGGCAAGGCAAGAAGGAAAACAGCATAAAGTTATTTGCTTTTTCCCTCATGGAAACTTGTTGCTTAGAACATTTGTCTAGGCTGTGTTTAAATTTGATTTCTGTTGCATTTAAATACCACCACAAATAGAGTAAATGCTAAAATATGACAGTCTAAACAGCTCAACAGTTTCAAAATTAAAACAGATTAAAGTACTCTCAAATATTCTTGCAAGCAGGAAGAAAAAGAGATGATCTCAACCCTATTTTCTCTATTACTGAGCTGACTTAACAGACAAACCCCTTGCTGATGGGCACAGCTTAACCCATGCTCTCCCTTAGATCTTTCCATCCCATCAGCCAACCCAACAGCAGACTCCACCACCAACTTGTTGCACAAGATCAGCCCCTTGTGCCGGTGGACTTGGAGTGGACTGTGTACAAGCAGCGTGCTGGGGACGGGCAGGAGAGATGATGAGGTTGGTGTAATGAGCACATCATGTAGTGGCACATTTTAAAAACAGGTCTAACCAGACAATGCACATAATAACCAAAATTAATGCTGTCCAACCAGCACTGGCTTCCCTTTCAGTACTTGACCCACTTCAAGATTGCTGGGTTAATACATGTAATAATAACAAAGTCTTTAACAGTCTAAATCAAGTCTCAGTTCAAGTGCAAACTCACATCTCTAATGCGTGCCTTCAGCAGTCCTCTTGCACAATATGACTGCAAAATACAATAGCACACCGATGGCCTGTAATTCACCAGCACTGCAGCTTCTCTTATGGCAGCAGTTGCTGTAACTGCTTCACCATTGGCTTCTTTCACACCCTGCCTTGGTCTCTGTCAAACAAGGACTACAGCAGTACAGAGTAACTGTATAAATGCCTGTGTCCTTGCTACACTGCTGCTGCAAGACCAGAAGATGCTATCATCACATTGAGAAAAGGCACATTACAGCCCATTTTCTAGCTGTGAGACCACTGCCGCACTGTCAAGCAGAGTTTTTACAGGCTTTCAGTAGTGTGACAGGAGATTTGGTCTGAGCAAATCTTTTGTGCAATGACAAAAAAAAAAAAAAATCATGCTACAGCAGCTGCAACCAACAGTGAAAAAGGTGATGCAGTTAGACAAATGGTTCAGGTTCAGAAATTTTTCCTACTGCATCACAACAAGCTACTCTTAGAGGGGAACAAGTATGTACACAGTGTGTCAGAAGATGTCCTGAAAGAGCCAGATGCTTCAAAACACTCAAGGCAAATTTTCTGAAAAAAAAAAAAAAAGTTTCTGTTACAAACCACGGAAGACAATATTGCGCACAAACCCGAGTGAAGGTTAAAAGGTTGCACCAGTACCATCCTACTACACAAACACCCACCGAAAGGTTAGGGGTGACCTGACCTTCAAGTACAAAAAGACAGCTCGACAAAATGGTTGGAAAGTGAAGCAAGATCAAAAACAATGCAACATCAAAGGTAATTTGTTCCTTAAAACTATTTACCTACAAATGCAACAGGTGCTTCGTTATTCAACCTGTCCAATGAAGCTCAGTAACTTGCTAAATACCAAGTCAGAGTCCAAATGGGGCGAGTTTTGTCAGGACTCGCCAATGCCACTTTTTTCCAAAACAGAAGCTCTGGATTTACTGAGGCACTTCAGCGATAATACCATCAGCAGCTCTCGGCACTGTATGCAGGTGGGGATGGGTAATACAGCGATTTGGCAGCATTCACCCCCTGCTTTGCTGTGGCACACACGATGCTGGTGGAGAATGTGTGCTCTGAGATAGCTGACAAATTTTATTCTTATGAGATCTAGTTTCTTAGTACCAATTCAGTTTCTTTGGGATGGGAGGAAGTTGCTTTGAAAGTTGAGGGAGAAACACGTTTCAAAGTTTTCATGGTTACTCTCACCAGAGATTACTTTGTGGCTGTTACTGACTTTCATGCCTCAGCTATTTTGATGTTTCCTGTTAGCTAAGTGACAGAGATTTGGTCGCCTTGCATACTTAAAATGCCTGTACATTTGTGGCCTTTTCATGTTCAGGTAAAAAATCCAGGTTTCCCACATGGGAATTTCCTCCTTCTAAAATATATGCATCATTTTACAAGTTACTTCTGCACAGGAGAAGTCTCTAGCCCGCTGTAGCTTGCATACTTTCCAGGTCCCTTACGCTGCCGTGGAAAGCCTTGCGCAGCAAAGTGATTAATCTTCAGTCTCGGGTCAGGTATTTACTGGAGAAGCAGCTGTGCCAGTTTAAGATGTGACTGCCATCCAGATGTTTGTCATCATGCTGCAGCAGCTGTACAGTCAGCCCTATTGTATAGTGGAGAAGACTGCATAAAAAAAATCGATGTTTAAATTCCAGCAGAAAGTCAGGTGGGTAAACTCACATCATTCCTACCAGCACTTAACTAACCTGCTGCCTTTGCACTGAAACACAGGAGGAATGCCCGGGTGATTTATTCTGACATCTGAGCTGTACCAGGAAGAGAGTAATTTCCAGTTTACGGGTGGGAATGGATGTCTCCAAGTGCCACAAAGCCATTTCTACAATGACCGCGTGACTGTGGCCTCAGAAAACAGTCATTATGTTAGAAACTGCCGGTAAACATCCTCTTCCAGACCCGGCTCTGCAGGCTAAAGATGCCAGGCATCTAGAATGGGCATTCCCAGAAATCAGGACTCTTTCCATAGCTCCAGAAATTGGAATTGTGCTGCTGTTTTCCTAATCCGCCCAAGACAAAGTGTGCTGGTTAGAGCCTGCCTTTGTCAGCTGTTTGAACTAACCCAGCTGAGCTCGCCTGAAGCAGAGTAGCTCACGTTTATTCCTCTGGCTACACCTTTCTGACAGAGTTGTGCAGATTGTAACTCCTGGCTGTGGTGAAAATACAGAACTGGAGGTAGAGGGAGCAAGACTTTCAGCAGTCAAAGGTGTTTGCGAAATGGTAATGGCACATGACCACCAAGCAGTTAAGCGCACTGCAGAGTACAACTGTCCATTTTTTTTAGTTCTGCATAAAAAATGTGAAACATCCATGAAAAACACAACTGTCCTTCAGCCGTTAAACAGCTCTGAACTCACAAGGCTGAGTTCAGTGTAAAAAGTAATCTTTTAAGAGCATGACAAAAAATTCAGACAAGATGCCTCTTTAAACCATAAGATTATTGCTACTATCTTTACTACACTGTTATCTAAGGGCCAACAAACAGTACTTATATCCAGCACCAGACAAGCACAAAAGACTAGACAGTCTTCCACAAAAAAGCTTGCAAATGATGTAGATAAGACAGGTTATGGGGAAGGTGTGGCAGGAAGGAAGGTGTGTTTTCAGGAGTGGGATTATGGTTCTTGGACTTTCAGTCTGAAAGGAGCACTAAAACAAATGAGAAAAAAACCCCAACATACTAGTTATGTTGAACCTGCTGCCAGCATGCGTGAGGTCGCTGATGCATGCATACGTCTCCCATGCAGAGAGTCCTGTGGGTTTGGTAAATCAGGCTCACGTGTGCTGAGCCTGGCTTTTTGAACAGTCATGACATGGATGCAAAGTAAGGATAAGCTTTTGATGCCAATGAGTTTTTTGTTCAGGAAATATCTAAATAATGTCCTGGTGAGAGGGCATGGTACGTTATCGTATGTTAATAGTTGGTAGCACAGAGCCACTCCCATGAAATGGCTACAGTTTCTCAAGGTATTAAAAGACAAAGTGCAGAAAAAACCAAGATCGTAATGGATAAAGAACTACACACACTAGAATAAAAATCTATATGCAAGACCATTTTCCCAGGGTGGGGGTATCAAATGTATGGCAAAATCTTCCTAATAAAAATGCAGTGTATATTAGCAAAGGTTCATTGTTATTGATGTACTTTACACAAGCCTGCTGTGCTGATTAAAAAAAAAAAAAAAAGATGTTTGAACAAATAGTAACAGCTTTTCCAGGTGATACTCAGGTTGCCAATTGCATTTCTTAGTCTTTCTTTCTGACCCAAATTCTTTCTAGGGATTGAAGTCATTTGTAGACAGGCATATTTGGCTCCAGCTACCTGGCTAGGAGATGTTTTATTCATGTCACTTATAAAATCACTACTTCAGTTTAAAATGCTGTTAGAGAGCCTGCAGGTTCTGCCCATATAATGTAAGGCGAGCAGTATTCCTCAAATGAGCTACATTGTGTGTAGCACTCTTGAAAATAATTTTTAATTGCACATACCCATGATATTCCTTAATTTGAGCAAACAGCAAGTTTGATACCACTGTAAAGAAAACCTGAATCTGTAAAACACTTCTGTTTCAGTATGGAGAGAGCATACTACTAGTAAATTTAAGACAGGCAATAAGAATTATTTCTGGAATGTAATTTTCTTCTTCTTTCAATGGGCTCCTGCTGTGTCTATCTGGGAGTAGAGGAATAAAAAAAAATTCTGCAAATAACTTACTTCTAATCTCCCTTTCCTACTTTTCCGGCTCTTCTAATTGAGGAGTTATAACAGCCAGGGATTGGCACATGCCATTATCAGAAACCTTTTTCAACTAGTAATATGGATTCAGTTATATGCTTCATTACTTCCTCTTGATTTCAGGACTGTAGTATGAAAACAAAAAGGAGGTGAAAATAAAAATAATCACAATATTCTGGCATTTTCAAATGATACAGTTGCATTTTTTGGTCAGTATTACTTAATAGTTCCTTCATTTTTACTTTCAAGGCCATTGCAAGGGATAGCTCTGACATCTCTAACACGCAGGAAGGCAGCAGGGCTTCCTCTCCTGACACCCCGTTCCCCAGAGCCCCGAGGCCTCCCGGCGGGGTGCAAGGGGGCTGGCACCCCAGGGTGCAGGGGTCCAGCTCCCCCACCTTGCAGCAGAGGAAGGGCCACCACCATCGTCCCATGGCCCCGCACTAGTGCACCCACAGGTGCAGCCGCCTGCGGGGAGAGGCTGAGGGACACCCATGCCCCCTCTCTTTTTCTGCCAGTGCCCTGCTCTCTAGAGGGTCCGGCCATGGCCAGGCTGTCCTGCAAGCCTGGCAGCCGGGTCTCAGGCCTGGGCATTTCTGAGCATGTCCAGTGTCAGATCCAGGCACTGAGCACTTTCCAGGTATACACGAGTACCACAAGTACCGAGCAGGGGTTTCTTTTTTTTTTTTTTTTTTTTTTCCCCCACTGTCATTTTCTACAACATAACCCTTGGATCTAGGCACCCAGTCTTCCCACAAAAAAGGCCAGTGTCCTTCTGTGACCTTGCCATCAATCCACCAGCCTTTAGGAAGCTCTTAATTAACTTGCAAGGGTTTGGGTTCACCTTAGCTGAAGACCTTCGGGAATTCTACTCTTCAAAGGTTTTCAATTTTATTTTATTTTTTAAATCAAGTAGGCATCTTAGCAGAAGAAGAATTTAACAAATGTGTGCATTAATGAAATACATGTGGGGTGAATGTTAACTGCAAACCTTGTCTCTAGTACTGGATTGTTCAGGAAAATAAAAGCAAATAAATTCTGGGATAGTCCCAAGGTGTTTTAGAAATAACAGGAGCAACTCTTGTGCTATTTTAGCCATTTCACTGTTGAAAGACTATCACAGTTTAGCAACTCCTAGGCATCAGGCAACAGTTCAGCAAACCTCGCTTAGTTTGCAGATTTCTTAAAACCAGGAATGCTAGTGATTTTTTCTTCTGCTAAACAAGGCAAAGTCAGCCAAACAGAAAGGTGTAAATCCTGTCCTCCTGTGTACTCAGTGCCTCTGGCTGTTCGCAGGACCTGGGGGAGACTGAAGTTGCCTGCTATTAGCAACTAGAAAAAGCAGGAGGCAGAATGCCAGCTTCTAAATTAAACAAAAATCCCTTTCTTGTTAACTTTTAAAGTCACGTATATTTCTTTCACACCTAGTGTTCAATACATGGGCAGGTTTAAGTGAGTGGCTGGAAAAGTACCAAAGACTTACATATACTTGCATTGCTAAAAGAAAGATTGCAGTTTTGAATGCATCCCAAAGATCTATGGAGACATCCCTCACTCCGTCTCCAGGCCAGCTGGACTATTAGGAGTTGGGAAGATTTTTGATCGGAGTGGAAAGTCCTAAAGATCATTTCACAAGCCCCGCTGATCAGCCTGATGCTGGCCCAGTTGCCATAGCAGAAACAAGACTGAAGAAATTTTCAGTTAGTTAAAAGAGTGACTGATTTAATTGTAGACTTTCACACAGGGAGAGTAGCATCATTTTGTTGGGGTTTTAAAAAAATTTTTATTTAATGCTGCTTTTACATTTGAGAACTGCCCTGACTTCAAAGACTTCTCCCAATAAACAGATATCCAAAAAAGCCCTTATTCAAATACATGTTACCCTTAATAACATATTCCAAACCCTTCTTCACTGTGGGTAGGAGAACACATATACAAATGCATTTCTGAGAGTGGGAGAAATGATTAAAAGTGAATTGTTCAATTATTAAAGTGTTGTGTAATGTGTAGCTGGTACATCACATACAGGAGCTGTTGTGTTACTTACTACATACATGTGGGTCCCAGTAAATGCAGTACTGAGCTGTTTGAAAAGTGACATATGGTGCTTACTAACAAGAAAACATGTATAGATGTCTGTGAGAAGAAATGCTGTGATATTCCAGAGTTGCTTTTTAGTATTTGTAGGAAAGCATCCAGAAAGAAGAGAGGAGCATCAAAGTCTGGCTCTGCGTGCCTGCTGCCAAGCTCCTAAAAAACTCACCAGGAAGCCAGTATGGTCTGAAGAGGGCTAAACAGCTGAAAAAAACATGTGCTGAAATAGATGCAATTATTTCCATAAGGAAAAATAATTTTCTAGTCACATATCTCTGGACCCCAAACCATTGACACCCTCTGTCTCTCTCTTCATGCCCTCTTCCACTTCTCCTCACTTTCCTAGATATTCTCCAACAAAAAAAAAAAAAAATAAAAAAAAAAAAATTCCAAGCCAGCCTTCCCTGCACAGAAATCTACACCAATCCTTTATGTAACTGTGCCAAGCTCTTTCCATGGGTGTCAGCATTAGCTTATGGCATTATTTTTAGGATTTTCCCTTCTGATTGAAGCTCTTTGCACCAACCTCTGTGACTTCTGTGCGCAGCTGCCCCAGCCATCAAGGTCTTTGGAACTGCCACAATGCTGAACGTGAACCGGAGCAAGGCAGGAGGTTCTCCTTGCTGCAAAGTCGCTACTTGTGCCAGATGTCTTTCTTTAAAAATATACTTTTATATATATATATATG
>NW_010099078.1:0-16535 GCF_000699245.1 Pterocles gutturalis | reverse complement strand
CATCTGGAGTGAGATGACCCGGAGCAAAATTGATCCGGAACCAAAAAGGGACGATCTTCCGGAGGGTCCTCACCTATACACTGGGCATGACGTGTATGTTATGGAATAGATTATTGGCCGCTCTGGGTCTCAATCCCAAACCTAAGATGAAATCCTGGGCTAGTAACTGGGGCTGTGCTCCCTCCCAGCTTCTCCTGTTTGCAGACCTGAAGGACCTTGGCAGCCGCGTAAACATCGCTTCTTATCAGCTTTCTTCTGAGCACAAATCCAAAACACAGCCTCTTGCTAGCTATTATGAAGAAAGTTAACTCTGTCTCAGTTTAACCCAGGACAAAGAAGTAGCTGTGCCCAAAGGAGGCTGTGAATTTTGAAGAAACCCACACTGAAGCCAAGCAGTTGCCAGAGGACTGTGATCCCGTGTGTGAAGGACTCACGTTGGAGCAGCTTGTGAAGGACTCTCCTGTAAGAGGGAACCCAGGCTGGAGCAGGGAAAGACTGTGAAGAGCCCTCCCCTGAGGAGAAAGAAGCAGTAGAGACAATATGGACTGACTGCAACTCCCATTTCCTGCCTCCTGCACTGCTGGAGGGGAAGAAAGTACAGAAGCCAGGAACAAAACTTTTGGGCCTGGGAAGAAGGGAGAGTTGGGGGAGAAGTGCCTTTCTAAGATGTAGTTATTTTTGTCACTGTCTTGGTTTTGCTTTTGATTGTAAATAGTTGATAAATTCAATTGTGGGGTTTTTTTTTGTTTTCCCAAGTTGTGTCGGTTTCTTGCCCGTGATCATAAGTTATGAGTGAAAAGCCTCAGCCCTTGAGGTTTTTAAACAAGAGGCTGGGCCTTTTAAAACCATGACACCACCATTTATCACCAGACACTCTGATCTCCCTCATGGTCCAGCACTTCTACTTGAGGTACTTCACCCCCTTGACAGAAACTTCAGCAAGGTGTGATGCTGGAAGGAAAGGCAATTCTGTCTCCTCCTTTGGGTGTGAGTTACTGGTGTTAGCCCAACAGCTCCTTGAAATTGCTAATGCCTTGGTGTTTCGTACTTATCAGAGGGGAAAAAAAAGGTTGCTGTACTATGTAAACCTTGCTGCACCATGCAGCACTATAAGATTAAAGAAAAGCCTTCCATCATATGTGAGCCAGATATTCCTAACATCATCTAGACATCATAGAAAGCAGTGCTATCAGAGTATAGACAGAGTGCCTATGACTGTAGCTCACAACTTGCAAAGAGCAGTAAAACAGAATTACTAACGCAGCTAACAGTCTGAAAGGGAAGAGTTTTTTCCTGAGGTAACAGTTTTTTTTGGTAGTTTTCTGCTCTCTTTGCAATGTTGGGACAATATTAAATTCTTACGAAGTAGATGAAATAAAGGATGGCATTAATTTAAAAAAACCCGTCAAACCCTAGAAGACTAGTAAATACACGAATAATGGAATTCCTACCAAATGCTATAAACAACAAGATACATACTTACCTACCTACCTATCAATTTACTTTAACATCTCAGTTTTTCTGAGATTTTTTTGGCACATATTCCTGTCCATGTGTGTACTTGTTTACTATACCATTTGCAAACCCTGTAGCACACAGATGGTACAAAATAAAGTGAATAAAGATTAATAGATTCCTATTAGTTTATTTTCTTTAATTCTACTTTTATTACAAAACCATTTTGTTTCTGTCTAGAAATAGTTTAGACATCAGAAGAATGCTTAGCAACTACTAAATGTAGATTGCAGCCTGAGTGCTAAAGCAGAGAAAATTATATAATTTAATAACCTCTCAATTTGATGAAAATTGTTTGCCAGATTGTTCAATCAAAAATTTGTCATTGTTTGTGCAATTAATTTCATATTAAAATGTCAATTGATTCTTCTGGTTTTGTTTGTAGAAATCCTAAAGAAAAGCTTTAATAAAATACAACCATTGCAGCATCAGGAGTTCATTGCAGAAAAGTGTCAGCCCATTCCACTTAATTTTACAAGGAATGGATCGTTACATTTCAGGTGAAGTTAATGGCACATGTGGCAGAAGCATTCTTCAGGTATTGAGTATATCTGACAGAAAATACAAACGTAGTTTCAGAAAACACAAATGTAGTTTGAAGCTTGTTGTGAGAGTGTTTGCAGCTGTGAGCTCTTTAGAAAGGGTGATCTTTATGGTTCTCAATAATCTTAGTCATACCATTAAGATGTCCATCAAACTTGTGAAGCAGAAAGCCAGCAAATGTTTACATTACAAGCATTTGGTAATTTACAGTGACCTCGTATGCATCATGTGAATTATAAAGAAAAAACACTAGTTGCTGTACCCACAAAACTTTTGATGACCAGGCTGGATTATGATGATTTTTCAGAGAGTTATTGTTCCATTGCATGCAAAATATGATACACAAGACAGTTAAGAGTACACATTGTTAAAAAAAGTCAACATATATCAAAAAAGCAATGCAGTGTTATATGCTGGCCTGTTCACCTTGATAATTTATATTCTGTGTGGTGGAAGGCAGATGAAAACACAAGAATGCAGGATATCTATGATTACTAAGAACCATAAAGTAAAGATGAAGGAAGTACCACATCGCAATATGATGAACAGGGAAGCAGACACTAAAAACATTATAATCTAAAGTCCCAGTTGTTTTCTAAGAGCTTAAAATATTTTCCTATGCTCTTGTGCTTCATGTGGAGACTTTAGAAGTTCTCACTGCTGCACAAGCATTGAAATATGTTCCCTATTTTATATTAGTAACCATAAAAGCACTACCAGCATAGTCCAAATGGAATAATACACCGTCTATTTAAGAGCTGTTAAGTATAGCCTAATAATGGTCTCAAAATCCAAAACCTAGAGTTAGAAAGTAGTTTACATCCTAGTAAAGGAAGCAGTTGTTACTATTCTAATTTGGGAGAAAACAGTCCCTTTTTCTTTGATTGGATTGACTGGTGAATTACAACCACTAGAAAAGATCTCGCTTTTGAAAGAAGTTGTTGAAGGGACAGTAGATGTCCTTATTTCTTAGTTTATTGACTAGAAGGCCTTTTCTGGAATCCTCCAGGAATTGTTCTCGATAAATAAGGGTGTGCCTTTTTTCTAGACCTACCTGGGAATATGAACATATATCATGTACAGAAAGTCTGTGAACAGTCTTTTTTTTTTTTTTTTTTTAAGAAATAGAAAGCATACTGTCATTACAAACATTCCAAAAGACCTGTTTCCAAACCTTAAATTTAGATTTAGTACACCTGTTTATTGAGTTCTTGAGGGTATATATATTGTGAAGTGTGAATCAATCCAATACATACACCACAAACTGTATCCCAGGTTCCTGTCTGTATTGCATATATTTGTAACTGACACTGCCAGTGAGTTTTTAGAGTGATAGTTTGGAGCAAGCATCAACATGAAAAGTCACGGTACTAGCTGAAATTTAAGTCCCAGTTGCTTGTAGTTACATGAAAGGCAATTACTTATTTGAAGTTAAGCATAAAGATTAAGAATGGCTAGTTTTTGCTGCAGGTTCATCAAATTTGTGAAATATAATGCAGTGCAAAGTTATAATTTGTTAGTTTTAATTTCACTCACAGTATAAGCGTGCATACATACATACATACATACACATATATCTGCCAATAGTGTTTGAAAAAGACTGTTTTGCCTTTCTAATGCTTCATATGAAGCACCTGACATGCCTTTTTTGTCTGTTTATGGGCTGAACTCTAGATATGCTTCCCCCTTCCATTCGAACTCTGTGGGCACATCAAACCAGAACAATTCATACACAATTCCACAGGCTCACACATGCTTTCCTGCACATCGTGTTTTCCTGCAGATCTTACAATTATAGTAAATTTTTTTCTCCTTTCAACACATACTGAATGATAGCTTTGAGATGAAGTTTGAAAAGTTTAAATGAACAGAGCTGTCATGTATTTCTGTATGTGCTGGTATTTGCCTTCAGGCTGTATCACACTTGGCATGGCCCTTTAAAACAAGGTTTCCAGAGGGAGGGAGAAGACCCTCCTACCTGCCTTTTCTACTGTCATGCTCAGTGCAATTCAAGTATGGTTCAGCCAACTGAACTTTCACCAGTTTTGTTGTTTGCTATTTTTTCCTTCTCTTGGGATGTGCTAGTTAAAGTCCAACGCTTGGGGGTTTTTTGGTCATCTTTGCCTTTATAACTGATTTTGGTTTGAATTAACTTTCCTGTGACAGTCTGAATCACATTCTTGCATAGAAAGTGTTGGGTTGGGAGATGGAAACAGTTATTGGTAATCTGTGCTCTAGACCAACTATTGCCCATTGCAAGTGTTAGTCTCCCAGAAGTAGCTCATATTTTACTTTTTATTTTTTATTTCTTTACAGCAGTACTCTGCCCAGGTGTCTCTGCCAAAGCTGTATGATAGACAGGATATAAGGGCTCATATGCTGGGGGGCAGGGAATGGGGGGGTGCAGTCAGTCCGCCGCTCCTTCCTCCTCAGGGGAGGGCCCCTCACAGCCTTTCCCAGCTGCACCGTGGGGTCCCTTCTCACGGGTGAGTCCTTCTCAAAAACTGCTCCAGCGTGAGTCCTTCCAACACAGGGCCACAGTCCCCCGATGACTGCTTGGCTCTGCTGTGGGCATCTCCAAAATTCCAATGTAGGGTCCTCCACGGCTGCATCTTCTCATGGACTGCACCAAGGGACAAACCGTGCATCACCATGAATCTTCACACACTGCAGGGGAAATTCTGGGAGCGCTCCTTCCTCTTGCCGTCCCTTCACTGACCAGAGTGTCTGCATAGCCATTTTTCTCAAATCCTGCTTCCCCCTCCATTACAGGTCTTCATTGGCTCCCAAGAAAACTGACACTTGGGCAAGCCATGTTGGAGGCTTGGGCTATGGCAGGTCGGTTCGCAGAAGCCGGGCAGGCAGCTGGATGGCTGGACTGGCCTGCCTGAGCCTGGCCATGCCCGAGGCTGCACCAACCCCCATTGTTCCATGCCCCCTCTTCAATATGTCATTCGCAGAGGCACCGATTGGCTCATCCCTGGCCTGGGGTGGGTCCAGCCTGAAGCTGGGGAAACTTCCAGCAGCTTCTCACAGGGGCTAGATTGGTGGTACTCCTTCCCCAACTCCCCCTCTCCCCAGCTACTGAAACCTTGTAGCTGGGAGTAGGGGTGAACTCTTAGCAGTCACTTACAGGAGCCACCACTGCAGCCCCTCCCTTGCTGCCAGCAGAGCTGGAGTCCAGGGAAACCTTTAACAGCTACTTACAGGAAACATCACTGTGGCCCCTCCCTGCTACCAAACAAACCCACCACACAAAACCACAACAGGGCTTCATAAAAATTTTGTACTTGAGGCATATTTATCTCAAATTAATTTCAGATACACATGTATGTGTATATGCATATTTTTTTATATAAAACATTAGTCTCTAAATCAAATATTAAGCAATATACAGGGGAAGGCAGGCAAAGAAATTAAACTCTGTATTCATATCTCCAATACACTATTAAGTATGACTTGCTCTTGCCAATAAAATAATATGTTTAATGACTTAATGGCCTATTTAATAATTTGTATAGTGATTACACATATCAAAATTGGTGGGTAAGTAAAAACAGAAATAATTTAATTGGCTGACTTGTAGGTTGCATGCAGTATGCAGAAATGATTCCTTATTTAAAGAACATATTTGTATTTTTAGAATAACTATTTCCTCCTGGTTATTTAAAATTTACACTAGAATAATTAGGTAAACCATTACACCCCTCTTTCCATCCCAAAGTCCTTGCTATCCTTAGCTTTAAATGTCAATATAAAGGTTAACAGTTTTAGAAAATGGATTATGCTAAGCAACACTGAAGCTTTCTTTCTCTAATTTTACAACCAGGTGGTCACAAGTCCTAGATTGTCCCTGTAAGGTTTATTTTATAAACACAGTTGAAAATGTTATACTACTGTCAAGCCTAAAAATGGCTTTTTTACAAGTAGGAAGCTATTCAACTAAGGTCAGTCGCTATAATGACATGGATACAACCTGTGCTTTTTGACCCTAGCAGGTCAGGAACTTCAGGTAACTTGAAGAAGACCCAAAGGCAGCAAATTTTGTGCAGCAATGAGGAAGAGAATCAGTGCTCTTCAGGGAGATGAAATAAACTGTCAGTTAAATCAACTAGAAACTTTCTGTTAACTGTATAGAAATTAGACCAAATAACTGGATCTGGATTCATAACCTGACTAAGCACACACTTTATGAATAGTCCCACTAAATTAATAAAATGAGTAATAATTAAGGGAAAACACTGAATTGGAAAATTCTTATGAATTAACATGCTGCTGTCTTGGAGGAAGCTTACAAGGTGCATGCCAGTATGTTTACAGGAGCCAAGAAAAAAAAGCCATGCCCATGTGGTAGAATAGATATCTGTCTAAATATTGAAAACTCCTTGTGTAATCTTGTGTTGGAAACAGTGAAACAAAGATGCATACAGACATAAAGGTTACTGCTATGCTGGAAAAACCTTTGAGTTTTTGGAATATTTTTTCCAAAATTTGAACTTTTCCAAAACATACGCATTTTCAACATAAATATGCGGTTACAAAGGCACAATGAAATTCTTCCTGGTACTGGTGTAATTTTATATGCTAGCAAAATTAATAAAGATTCCATTAATTTGGTAGCATAAACACCTGTTACTCTTTTGGTCTTGAGTGACATTGGATGTTACCACAACACAAAGTGAAAAAAAAAATATTTAAAAGGAATGAAATGGACTTTGGTGACATTCAAAAGGAGGAGGTTGATACAGGACTGGCTGATGTGGTGTATGTGCTGACAGTCAAAGAAATGTGTCTGTCCTGTAAGCTGCAGAATAGGAATGCCTGAATAATTTACTGGTGGACTCAGTTACTTGTTTGAACCTACGCAGAAGGCTACTATATACTCAGTGTAAGAGTGATTAACTCTGTTAAGAGCAGACTTGCTGTTTGCCATCCAGTTTGGGTGCTTGACTTGGTGTCTTGTTTTCACCTGCCATAGGTAGTTTGCATCTGCTGGGCCTCTGTTTATGATCCATCTGTCACTGATGTTACTGTGACTCTTCCCATTTGCTTTGAGAAGCGTTTGACTGAATTGTTAACTACAACATTTTCTTGCATGAATATCAAAGGAAGTGGTGTCTAAATGCCAGATTTCATTTTATTCTTAATGGATCCTGCTGGATAAAGTGCATGTTTTATTCATTCAATGGGTATGAAATATCAAGACCTGTCAGAGACATATCACATGCAATTATAGCACATTTAGAGTCCTATGCTATGAGGAAATGGTTTCAGAATAACTAGTAATTTATTCTATGCGAATTGTTTCAACTATGCAGTGCAGAATGTATAATTGACAGCAATTGATATCATAATGATGTTAGTCAAATTGTGTTAAATGAAAGTTAAATCTGGATCTACTTTATTTCTTTGGAATAAAATGTGATTTTTTTATTTTTTTAATAAAAAAAGAGCCCCTTACATGTAAGATAGAGGGAGTCATATATTCTACACGAAGAGGTAAGTACAGTTTGTGGTTATGTTGCTCATAATATGGATATTTTTGTCTTCAGGACTTTTTCTGAACAAGAATTTGTAGTTTGTTTTTCAGGTTCTGGTCTTATTATTAATGTGGATGTGTCAGGGAAAAGTGGTGATGGTGCAGTTTGAGGTATACTTCCCCCCATTAAAATATGCAAACAAGGTGCTGTGTGAAAATAAACAGACATAAACTCTTAAGTTGGTGTAGTAAAGAAATAATGCAAGTTAAGCAGTGTGAAGAGATCACAGAAGTTGCATAACTGATTTTAAATCTCTTTTTCGCTTTGATTTGTGTCCTCATCATCTGCTTGTATAGAGCAGGAGCAATAGATAAGGAGTAAGTTAAAAAAGAGAAGTGACCTTTTCTGTTTAGTACAAACTAGGCATTAGCTAAATCAGAATGCCATGTACAGATCAAATACTTACATTTTAAAATTCAACTTATGGAATTTGTCAAGATGCAAAAAAGAGTCACAGAAGGATTCAAGGGGCAGGAGTAATATTTGTCAGGGAGATGCATAAAGAGCTCACACTACATTTGAGAGAAAAGCCTGAGAAGTGACTTGATTGCAGTTTTTAAATACTTCCACAGGGAGAAAAAACCAGTCACTTAAGTACTTTGTAATTTTCCAGGCAGAGAAAAACATAATGAAACCCAGAGACAGAAACTGGAATCAAATCAATGAATATATTTTGAACAGTGAAAGTGGTTGAGCCCTGAAAACAAGCAGCAGTGGATCCTTCATCTCTCCAAAAGAACATTGTCTGTTTATGTTAAGTAAAAGCAAACTTCCAAATTTCATACAGCTGTATTTGGTTGACGTAAAGCAAGCTGATCCAGAGGATGTTTGACTAGATGATCTTATGGCCACACCAGCAATTAGGAATGGGTAGGGAAAAGGAACGGTTACATGTTACTGTCCTACCATCCAGTAGGCAATACATGTAGTCAACCTAGATAGCATTTTTCCCCGCCTCGTCGCTAACTGCCTTTACAGGTAACAGAAAAAAGGGCAAGAAAAAGAGGTAATTTAGACGACGATTCAGTAAGGGATGTTATGAATCAGCCTTTGTTAATTGACTCCCTTTCTATTGACCAGAGGAGGAGTATAGATGAACTGGTGTGATGCTTTTCCAAATAATTCCACGTAAATTAAATTTTGGGACACAAAAAGACAACTCATCTGCTTCTAAGATAATATTTCTTATTTACTTAAAAAGAGTGATCTCTGAATTTGCACAGGTGAAGGTGGCTCTTAAATTTGAAGACAAACAGTATCAAATGAGTAATTTTAAGAGGTACTGTGTAGAGATCTGGAATAAATCAGGATCCAGTAGAGATCAAATGATTTCTGGGTTTTGCAGCAGAAATTGTTACAAAGGAATTTTGGAGCGTCCTTACAAAACTATATCTGCAAAGATAGCCTGATAGCTCATCTTGTTACCCTTCAGCCCAGTAATAACAAGTTGCAATCACTGTGGGCAAATAATAGATTTTTAAAGGAAAAGAAGCTATCTTGACTTGACATTAGTGAGCTGTTAAAAAAAGATACTGAATGAGAAGTATGAAAATCTTCAGTGGGTGTTTGTTGGGGTATTGTGATGGGTTTACCCTTGGCTGAGAGCCAGCTCCAAACAGATGCTCTCTCACCCTCCCTCCACCCAGGGACAGGGAAGAGAATTAAAGAGGTTAAGGGAACATAAAACTTGGGGGTTGAGATAAGAACAATTTAATAACTAACTACAATAATATTGAAAATAATAGCAATACATACAATCATACACGTGACTGATTCACAGTGATACTGCTCACCACCTGATGACCAAGGCTCAGCCCATTCCTGGCTAATGATCCCGGACCACAGAGAGTCCTGAAACCTCACTCACAGAACGGAGATAAGAGCCTGAGCATCCAAGGCCGAGAGCTGACAGAGGGCGGGGGATGACTCTGGGAGAGGGACCACACAGAGCCAGATGACCAGAAGCAAACAGTGATCTGGAGCAAAAAGGAACGAGCTTCCGGAGAGTCCTCACCTATATACTGGGTATGACGTGCATGATATGACATAGACTATTGGCTACCTTGAGTTTCAGTCCCAAACCTATGGTTGAATCCTAGGCTAGTAATTGGTTCTGTGCTCCATCTCAGCTTCTCCTGCACCTGCAGACCCTGGCAGAGCAGAGAGGCTGAAATGACCTTGAGTGTCCTGGCAACAACTATAAACATCAGTGTTATCAGGCTGTTTCTTAGCACAAATCCAAAACACAGCCTCTCACTAGCTGTTATGAAGAAAGTTAACTCTGTCTTAGCTGAACACAGGACAGGTATGTTTGCTAGTTACAAGCTTAAGTGCTGAGTTCAGGTGTGCCATTCAAAGAGATTTACAGACTGAGCGTCCCTACCTATAGAAAAATAAGGACAGGATAATTGTTAGTGAGCATTAAGCTCAAAAACGTCAATATTTCAATGCTGTCAATATAAATCTGGTTCTAAAAATAAAAACTGATACATGGACCTCTGAATTTGAAAAGAAAGAAACCTTGTGTGGAAATAACTGGACATTTAACATTAATTTTGTGAGACTCAAAAGCTTTTACTAACATTCTTTAATGAGCGGGTACAGGGGGAGTAAACATCCTGCTTACTGTCTCTTTGTGGGCTGTGGAACCTCATATTATTCTTGCGACTTTATGAAGTAGTTTGCATCCCAATCTGTGGAGCTTGAAAAGTATGAAAACTTCTACAGGTGAACTAAAAGACTGAACTTAACTAGATTAGTGAAACAATGTTAAGTACCAATATAGACACTCTTATCTTGGGGCAGGAGGGCGTATATTTAATCCCAAGTACAGGTGTCACAAAAATTATTATTATTTTGGACAACATCTACAAAAGGAGCTGCACTGTTATTGTAACTCTGGATAAACTGTGTAGAAAAACTCACACTAGAATACAAAGTCCCTTAGTAAACAGAATAATTTTTTTTTTTTTTTTATGGACAAATAATCTCATAATTTTTATTTGGTTCGATTGCATGTAGTCGTCCCTACTTCTTATAAGATCTAGTGTTGTTTTTCTTGTCTCCAAATATATGGATGAGAGATTTCTACATGTAACTTACAGATACTGCTTGGAGTAATGCTATAAACATGCATGCTTATTAACTGTAGTTCTAATCATAAGTGAATGCAATATTAAAATGCAAGCGCATCTCACATTTAATCTTTCATATATGTTCTTTCTGCCTTTATTAAGTATATATGTGATACAAGTAACCAAAGACTTTAAGAATAGAAAACTAGGGCTGAATAAAAAATAATATATATAGAATGCTGTTGAATCATGACAATTTCCAAGTTGCTAATTAGAAAACAAATGAGCTTTCTTTCCCTCAACCATAATCCCTTTATTGTATTTGCCCATCTCAATTCATATTATATTTAATAAGATATAAGCTAAAAGTGATGAAATATTCTAATGGTTCCTAATAAGAAAAAACCACGAAATAAAGCCAAGCATTAAACATTAATATTAACCCCACAGGTTTTTATCAGACAGCAAACCAAGTAGGAAACTAGTTCTCCTGACTCTGCTTCCTTGTAGGACTGAGTTCAAAAATGTTTGAACAAGTATAAGCATGTGTTCAGGATTTAATAGTTCATATTAAACATCATATTATGTGGTTGAATACAGGACAGAATTAGAACTTTTAGTGGACATGAATATTCATCCCTTGTGTGGGCTGTCAAGGCAAGGTGTAATATAAGCAAACAACAAAAAACCCACGACCATTTAGAAACAGAATTATTTTGTTATTCAGAATACTGTAGTTGATGTTAGTTATTTACCTTATCTTGTCTTCACCACAGAAGTATGACTCTAGAGGAAACTGGCAACATAATGACAAAACACTCATGGTAGCTATTGACTTCTGATGCTGAAATTTACTTCAAGATAATCTCCACAGTAATGAAATCCTCTCAATGTAATTATTCCTCTTGAGGAACTTCTTAAGCATTTCTACTTTTATTGACTTGTTCAAATGGACAACTATTTTGTCTTTCTCTTTCTTCAATAACAATATTGATTTTTCTAAAATAAAATGATCAATCTGTGTTCACGTAGGTGAAAAAAACCAGTTGCTTCTTGGAGCAACTTCAGTTTCATATCTAGTGATGCTGTTTTCACTTAGAATTAATCATAAGTTCGCAGTCTGTCTCTATTAATTCTTGACCTGCAGAGCAAAACTGGTTATTCATTTGAACTATATTTCCGATAAGAGTTTAATAAACTGGTTAATGTTTCATTGAAGCATCTTGCATTGTACAGTGCAGTAATATCCTTGAACTGAATATTATCACATAGCCAACACTGAAAGTGGAAGAGAGCAATCAGATTTTGAAGCAGACTGACGAATTATAGCCAGACATAGAATATCTATTTCATCTCTGAGATTAATGAGAAGGCTAGTTTAAGGTATTAAATGGTGCTATTTCATGAAATAATCATATTTTGTTATTTCATCAGAAGACTTAACAGTGTAAGAGGCACATTCTAAATGGAGGCCTGAATGTTTCATATTTTTAGTTATATAAAGATGCATTTATACATTTTATAGAAAAGCAGGGCTTTTATTATTATTTGCCTGTAAAACATCTATGTGTGTAGCTTATGCTGCTCATAGCACATGAAAAAATGATGAGTGGTTGAGAGTTGCCTGGTGTGAAAAATGTACCTACTTGTCTCTTAAAGAATAACTTTAAGCAATAAATGCAACACAACTGAGAATATAAAAACATAATATATGGAGCTGTTTCCACGTTACTAAAAAGTGGAAACATTTTCACTCAACATTGGTAGACAGCATGCACAGTCAGTTTTTATTTCTATATAGACTTTAAATTTTTTTTTTCTTATTGATTCAACTTTTATTACAAAGTGTGCAAAAATTCAGGGGATTATGGATTTCCTACTTGAAATGCTTTGCTCTGATAAATCTTTGATTCCTCAGTCCATAAGGAATAGGATTCAATGAGCAGTCTGTTATCTCTGTTGCATCTAGTGGAATGAAAAGTAAACAAAACCTTGTGAAGTGTTCTAAAAGACATGTGAATCAAAATATGTAATCTGCTTTTAATTTCACTTAGCCTGCAAAAAATGGCATTGTGAGTGGGGAATCTCAGAATAAAATTGAGAGAATATTTGAGCCAGCAATGAATGTAGTCCCTTCTTAAAATAAATGAAAAGGCTGCTTAAAGAGCATCTGTGAGTGCATGCAATGGCTCTGCTCTGTGTTCTTTTTCTGGATGAATTTTTCCTATATATTTCCACTAGAAGTACATTTTGATTAAGAACACTGTATAATACTGTGATGGTGAGATCTCAAGTCATGTTTAAAATAAACAGTATTCCTGTTAAAAAATTATTCACGGTATAGACATCTACCAAATCATGTCTAAGGTTTCAATATGTTATTTAATGTTACCATCCACGCTTTCCCAATAATGGGTTTTCTTTCTCCTGGTTTTTGAGTAAACATTTTCATAATTTAAACTATTTTCCATAGTTTCTCCAGGAGCGCTCCAGGAGAGCTATTATTATCCTTTAAATTGTTCATTTCTTGGCCCCAAAATTTATGACTGAGATACGTGAGACTGTAATCAAATCTCAGATACTATTGAATGAGACTGAGTCATCACAGGTAAAAAGTTAAGTGCGTTTGCTGTAAATGTGTTTGCATACTTGAAAAACTTAAAATCTGTTAAAATACAAGATCGTAACACTTAGGCAGTTATTTCATGAATTTGTTGGGTTCATAATGACATAAAACTTCAAAAGAGATTGAAGAAGTATTAGTAACTTAAAGGTTTCTAGTTGACTATTTGCTCACATCAATACTTATTAATAAATTTAATAATTTATAAATTTTTAGGCTAGAATTTAGTTTTATTTGGTTTCAAATGGTGCTGAAAATTTCAGGCTGATTTGTCTGTGATGGAAGCCTCAGGAACCTCTCAGTCTTAGCTGAGAGGATTTTCTAAATGATTTGTCATTACGGTGAATGGTTGAACTTTGGGAAGATTAGTGTGTTTGTTGATACTGGAGCTATCCTCCTTCTGGATAGCAGCCCACATCCAGGTTTCCTGTAAGTGTTTAAGCAAGCAGTAAGATTAATAATGTAACTGATGAAGTGTTGAGCTGACTTGGATACTAAGGTCTGTATTGAGGTTATCTGTCCGCAATCCATGTTAAATCCATCCAACCTATGTTAAACTTTGAGACACCAAAAGAAGGCTTAATCTTGCAAGGATTATGTTTGTTCTGTGTCATATCTGTCTTTGTTTCTACAAAGTCATTTCTGAGATAGAAATAGACTTGTGCAGTTATATTTTAATTAGTTTCTTCCATTTTATTAGCCATTTCAAAACTCATTGAATTTGCACAAAGATTCCAGCTTTCTTCAAGTGGATTTTGACTAGAACTCTACTAAGACCTCTCTTTGTAAGTTTTTCAAGTCAGATTTGCCAAGCAAAGTGGGTAAAAATTGACAGAAGCCTCAAAGTGATACACAGTTTCACCAGAGGGAACTATACTGATGGCCTGTGATTACTTACATAGAGATCACAGAATCATAGAATCATAGAGTGGTTTGGGTTGGAAGGCACCTTAAAGATCATCTAGTTCCAACTCCCTTCCCATGGACAGGGGCACCTTCCACTAGACCAGGTTGCTCAAAGCCTCATCCAACCTGGCCTTGAACACCTCCAGGGATGGGGCATCCACAGCTTCCCTGGGCAACCTGTTCCAGTGCCTCACCACCCTCACAGGAAAAAGTTTCTTCCCAATATCTAATCTAAATCTGTCCTCTTTCAGCGTAAAACTGTTACCCCTCATCCTATATCTACCTCCCTGACAAAGAGTGCCTCCCTAT
The DNA here is from genome assembly GCF_000699245.1 of Pterocles gutturalis. NCBI lineage: Eukaryota > Metazoa > Chordata > Aves > Pterocliformes > Pteroclidae > Pterocles > Pterocles gutturalis. Next base: position 2,025 of record NW_010099078.1, on the reverse strand, counting down.
TTCTCCTTCAGGCCCCCTTTAAGTACTGGAAGGCTGCTAGAAGGTGTCCCCAGAGCCTTCTCTTCTCCAGGCTGAACAACCCCAACTCTCTCAGCCTGCCCTCATACGGGAGGTGCTCCAGCCCTCTGATTATCTTAGTGGCCCTACTCTGGACTTGCTTCAACAGGTCCATGTCTTTCCTGTGTTGAGGACTCCAGAGCTGGACAATGCCTAAGGCCAACCTATACCCAGTACAGCTGAACTCCTGTAGGGATGACATTAGATTTCTGTGAGACCTGCTCCATTCTGAGCTGACAGCATGAGGCAGGGCATCTCCCAGGGCATCTCAGACGCCACATACATGATCAGGTAACTCATACCCACCCTGTCTAGCCCAAAATGAATTAATAGTTAATTCCAAATAAGTGTTTGAGTTTGCCAATGTGTGGTGAAATGCTTATTTGTTTGCATAACTCATTTTTTCCTTGGGCGCCTTCATATTAATGAATATTGTGAGTTTCATCTCAGAGTAGTCAAAAGATAACCCATTAATATTTGTTAGTTGTGAGTCATATGGTATTTGAAAACTCATGTACAAGGCACTTTTACTTTCCTTCTTCTGTTTCCCCTGCTCCAAGTGTTATGTAGGGATTTAATGGTCAGTTTAGCAAAAGGTAAATGGCATTGGTCTGGGCAAGTGAAAATGCAAGCAGGTGCTTTATACACAACTTCCACAGCTCTGCCAATGCACTTCAATCCTGTTCTGTAATATCAACTGTCTAGTTTATTCCTAGGCTGCTCTTGAGCCAAGATGTTTGTTAGACATGCTAAATTGTACAAAACTGTGGTTTTATGCTGCAGACAAATGGAGATTCTGCTGGGATTGCCAAACACATTTTCAATTTTCTCTATTTGGTCTGGTTTGCACAAATAGAGCACTGCTAGCTTCTACACACTTATATGTGAGAAACTACTCTACCTTCTCAATTGGGTTATTTTTTTTTAATTTTAATTTGGTTTTGCTGTTTCTCCTGACATTGGGTGCAACTGTTGTCTGTCTCTGGAACATTGGTTTTTTCTTTCTCTTTTGCTCTTTAGTCATTCAAGGCAGCAGGCATTGCTGGTGCTGGGCCACAGTTTAAGCTGATTCTAAACTTTGTGAGAAAATCCTGAAAGAGAAATCTCTGCTAAAATCTTTACCCTCCTTTAAATATTTCCTGCTGTGTTACAGTGCTCTTTCTAGAATAAGACTAACATTATGTTTTAGTGATTTCGTGTGCCAGCCCTCAAGCAGGCATTGTATTTAACAGAGATATTCCGTATGAGAGCAGTATTGAACTAATTATGGTCAGAAATATCAGATCTCTCAGAAATACATTAATGTGGTGGAAAAACTCTTTCTATATCCAGTAATATCTGTAGGGATTATATTCCATATTGACCATTAAGGATGGTCAATAAATGGAAGATCATGATGATCATCCCCTCCAACCCTAACCACTCAGTGATTTTATGATTCTGTAATCCGTAAATATTAGCTTTGAGCAATGTGTTGCATGTGACACTCTATAATATTGAGCAAACTTCTAGGTGAGGGTTGGAGGAGCGTAATCCCTCCCACTGTAACAGCAGAAGAAGTCCAAGACCACTACATGACACTGAATGTATATAAGTCTATGGGGCCAGATGGTATGCATCCCAGGGCTCTGAAAGAACTGTCTGATGTGGTTGTGGAGCCACTCTCCATCATATTTGAAAAATCATGGCTGTCGGGTGAAGGCCCTGGTGACTGGAAAAGGGGAAATATTACTCCTATTTTTAAGAAAGGGAGAAAAGAAGACCTGGGAAACTACAGGCTGGTGAACCTCACTTCTGTGCCTGTGAAGATCATGGAGCAGATCCTCCTCAAAGCCACGTTAAGACACACAGGAGACCAAGAGGTGATCCGAGACAGCCAGCAAGGCTTCACCAAAGGCAGATCTTGCCTGACCAATCTGGTGGCTTTTTATGATGGAGTAACGGCATTGGTGGACAAAGGAAGGGCGA
>NW_010099077.1:0-16311 GCF_000699245.1 Pterocles gutturalis | reverse complement strand
ACACATTCCAGGAACTTCCTGGCCTTCCTGTGCTGTGCTGTTTTGTTCTTCCAGCAGATATCAGGATGGTTGAAATCCCCCATGAGGACCAGGGCTTGTGAGCGTGGGGCTGCTCCTATCTGTCTGTAGAGGCCCTCATTCCCTTGCTCTTCTTGGTCAGGTGGCCTGTAGCGGACCCCCACTGCAATGTCCCCTTTCCCAGCCCTCCCTTTGATTCTGACCCACAAGGTCTCTGTTGGCTCCTCATCTAACCCCAGGTGGAGCTCCATGCACTCCAGCTGGTCTTTGACATAGAGGGCAACACCCCCTCCTTGTCTCCTCTGCCTGTCCTTCCTAAAGAGCTTGTATCCCTGCATTCCAACACTCCAGTCGTAGGTTCCATCCCACCACGTCTCCGTAATGCCAATAAGATCATAACCCCGCAGGCGTGCTCACATCTCCAGCTCCTCTTCTTTATTCCTCATACTACGTGTATTCATGTAGAAGCACTTAAGTTGGACTCCCAAAGAGGCTGGACCTCCTGTGTGCTGCCCTCCAGCCACTGTCATGCCAGCCTGTGAACCTTTTCCAGGCTCTGGGCATTTGTTGCTGGCTTTTCTGTCATTGGAGTGGTAAGGGTGGGATGGACTAAGGCCCCTCTCCCCCAGCGATATTAGTTTAAAGCCTTCCTCACTAGGTTGGAAGTACTACGACCAAAGATTCTTTTCCCTCTCTTGGACAGATGGATTCTATTAGCCCCCAGTAGACCAGGCTTCTCGAAGCAAGCCCCATGGTCTAAGTAGCCAAACCCCTGGTTGTGGCACCACTCCTGCAACCATTTCTTGATGTGCCAGATTCTATCTGCCCTTTCATACCCTTTCCCTTCAACTGGGAGGATTGAAGAGAAAATCACCTGTTCCCTCATTTCTCACCAGATTTCTTATCTAAAAACCAGATTTCTTGTCTAAAACTATGCTGTTTTTAATAACAATATTTTTAAAAATTCACATTTTCATTGTTCAGCTCACATCTCACAGCTGAACCAGAATTGATAATCAATTGCTGTAATCTCATTGTTTGAAATGAGTAGTATTTTACTCTGTTCCGGATAGGACTATAGTGCCCTAGCAGAATCTGATCCCTATGGAAGGCAGGACCATCTTTTACCTCTTAGATTCACTTTGCAGAAGTAGTTTCATGGCTCTTTTGGACAGGCTGATTAAAGCCACAGTAGAGACTGTGAACCCAGCACTGGGTTTACATGGCATCAGCAGGATGTTCCAATAACATTTACACAAGTGGGTAATGAATTAAGGAAAACTGTCATTATTATCCATCATTCTAGTGACTTACTATTTATGAACATTGTCTGGTTAATGTTACAAACTGACCCAGTAAGTACTTGCTGGGAGTTCCTCTGAAAATGGAATCCCACAGAGCCCATCTACAAGGTGATATTGTGACTTATGCCTTCTGGAGAAAAACAGCGGGTAATTTAGGAATAAATTTAAGGAAAGAATTTTAGTCTGTGAATGCATTTACTCTAAAGAAAATAAGACAAGAGTTTCAAAGCTTTACAAATATTCTGCAGTGCTCTTGCCTGTCATCTAGTTTAATCCTGCTATGTGGTGGGAGTCTTTCTGGAATTTGAGTGTAGATGGAGTCCCACTACTGCTTTTCTTTCCAGTCTCTCTCAGTGTAGTCCTTCTGAAACACATTATCCTTTTGAATGGATGCTCAGATGTCAAACTTGTTTCTCATCTTTCTAGGCTACTGTATGGAGACACTGTTGTTTCACAGGGATTTTTAAGAACTTGAGAGTCAAACAGAGTCAATGTTCCTGACTTTATCTCAGAAAGGTTTTAGAGATCAACATTCAATAATCATGGAAAAGTGGTCTCAAGAGAGTCAGAAGAATAGCAGTTTCAGAATCAATGCATCATTTCTGACAGATGGTTGCGGATTTTTTTCTTAGAAATTTCCAGCCTACTTAATATTTCTCCCTTCCTCATTTCAGCAGCCTCTTACAGAAAAACAGTAAAGTGTAAGTACCTTCCACCCTTCATATTGATGTCCTTACTCTTAACAGTTCTAACCCACTGGGTCTTTGCTGATAGCTCATAATTTCCAGAGTGCCTGTTTTCCTCCATTCCCTCCCCTCCCCTGGGTGGACCTTGATGGTAGCCACAACACAGGATGTGCCATGTTGTGAGCCACTGATCCCTCTCTGCAGGAACTGTATGTTTCCCATATATCTTGGACATATGTTTTAAGGTTGCATGAATCATCCTATAGGGTGGTGATCTCTCCCCACTAGTCTATAGATGGCTACAGCAGGGTGAAACACACATCCTTTGTTCTTAACTACCTCACAGAGCACTTCCCCTTGCCATTTGCAGGCGAAAACATTAAGTTTATAACAGAAATTCTATTAATACCAAAACTCTTTTGCTTTGTATTTTAAGACTGGATCCTATTTCTGTTACTAAAATATGCAAAGCCTTTCATGGACCTTTAAAATTATGATAAAATTCACATTTTCTTTCTTCTTTTTATTTTTTTCCTTTTTTTTTTTTTTGTTTAGGAGGCATCCTCCTAAATCTCTGTAAATGTCTATAATTTTCATTTGTACGTTGCTACTTTTCAAGTAGTTCAAAAATGGAAATTTTAGACAAGCTCAGTCCCATGAGACATTCTCATGTTTCACTAGTAACCTCTTTTACTTTCAGAACAATCAGTTGCTCTCTCTGCTCTAGCCCATTCCCTATCTTCCATACAATTCTTCTCCCTTTTAAATAATGATTGTAACATCAAATGCTTTACTGAAGTCCGGATAGATTGCATCTGCTTCATTTCCCTTGTCTAACATGGTCTTATTTTATCAAAGAAAGTTATCAGATGCGCCTGGTGTTATCTCTCTCTGATAAGCACAACATGGCATTCACAGGCTGATACAGGCCCTGCTCAGATACACTATGAATTTACATTTCTTTCTCAACTGGACCCCAACACTGTAAGATAATTTCACCCCTACAAAAGTCACGTGTTCTCACAGTGATACACAACCATGATATTTCTTTTAGGAAGACTGAATTCCAAGTTAATTATAACTTTATTCTTAGGTTCTTGTGATCCAAAGCCCTTTGAAAGCTCCATGTAAAGCCAAAGTATATTCTCTGGAGAAACTGACTTAAAAGGAGCTATACTTGTGATTGTCACGCCAGATAGATTTTACTCATAACAGTAATTTTGGTAGAGGCATCTTTCTGCTAAATGGTCTTTCCCCTTGATTGACGTGTAATTAATGATGTCTTTTCTAGTCCCACTCTTATACGACTCAGTAGCAAAAGATAAATGCTCCAAGAAAAAGATAAATTAAATGTCACCTTTGAGAGGATATAGGATTTGTCATACCAAATCAGTATACATTCTCTACAGTAAACGCAGAATCCCATTTTCAGGTGACAGAATATTCCTGATGCTTCATAGTAGAGACAAAAATAAAAATAGTAAACCAGCTAATAGACCTGACTGGTTATGAAAGTTCTTTCCCGACATTCACAGCAGGCATCATGAAGCATCATATGCTTACATCAAGTTCAATGGAGCTGGTGCCTAAGTGAATGCAAAACTAAGGTCACACTGAATATAGCTGTACCAAGCACATTGTCTCTGGGAACCAACACATTCATACTGGAGAAGATAAAATCAGCCAGATTCATAGTTCAGAGATGAGAGAAAGGGATTAAAAGTGCTTTTCAAATTTTCATCAGTTCACATGCCCAAGATCAGAAACTTGGTCACTATCCCATAAGTGTCCACTGTGAAAAATTACAGCAATTTAAAAAAAGCTACAGCTTCATTGAACCCTTCATCCTGCACTAGTTCTCCTCTCTCCATTCTCTTTCTTTTTATGGTTTTCTTCTCTCTTATGTCACACCTGTTCACTAATCATGGGGAATGTTTTTTGATCTGTCTGTCAGAGCAGTCCATTTGGGTCTGGATGATGCCTTTCCTTTTCCTTTTCCATTACTAGTTTGGGAAAGTAGTCTGGAATTGAAAATAAAGATAAGAAAGAAAAGGAGCTAGAAAAAAATTATTATCTGTAGTGCATTCATCATGTATATTATAACATTACAGTGACTCCTGTGATGATAACGGAGAGGATGCTGATATTATATTAATTTTTTTCTTTTCACTTTTAGCTGGTGAAAAATATTTTTTTTTCTTTTGGCTGAAAGAAGGATGTATTACTAGCAAGGAATAAGTGGGAAATCATGGTACAGAAAATTGAAGTCACTTGTTGAAATTTACACAGAAAGTGTGAAAAGTAGATCAAGAAGATCATCACAACCCATGGGTCTTGAGTAAAACCTGTCTCTTAATGATATGAATGTTCAGAAGTTGTGACTGTGTATGCATTTTAGAAGGGCAGAATTTGTCCCATCATGTTGTCTGGAGAAAAGTATGAAACTGTGCAATGCGCTTTAATTTATTCTCCTGTGTGCAAACTCATTATGTATGCATAAACAGACATTGTGGTGATTAGATTTAATAGGATTAGGACTCCCTGGTGCCTTGCTTGTACAGTCATTGTTCAAATTCTTATAGAAGGAGCATTTTAATTTCATTTCATTGTAAAACACAAACTTTATTACCTCTTCAGTTCACTTATAATTTAATTCATTACATGTTATTTTCTCTTCTAATAACTACACCTCTGCTTCACCTTCCTAACACATGATCTCTCTTACTGTACAGTATTCTCTGTAACGGGTTTGGTACTGTCTGTAGGCTGCTGATTTTCTGTCTGCAAGTATCTTTTCAGTCCTAGTCGCTATGAGACCTATGCTCCTTGTAATGGAAATGCATCTGTGTATACAGGTAGTAGCTTTTCTTAAGCCATTCCCTGCAAGGCAAAATTCAATCTCCCCTTTTGTTCAAGCATAACTTCACTAGAGATGATGAACAGACTAAAGGGAACAACTGTCAGACAGCAAAGATTCATTTTCCTTCCTGCTCAGTTTTTGGCCAGGAAACTGTTCTCTTTTCTATTCTATACACAAGGCGATGATTTATCTGCTCCAATGTCACTGGATCATGTGTTACTGGCATGAGCAGTAGCATATTTCTGGCAGATGCTGTCAGACTCTTGCAATCTGTAAGTTTTTGTTGAGTTAACTGGGGTTGGGTAAAAAAGGTATCACTGTGCAGGAGCCATTCCATCTGCTGGTGTTGTTGTTGTTATTGGTATTACTCAGAAAGAAGGGCTGCATATCTGCAAAGGTAACTGTCAGAATTATGGAGGGCAGGGAGATGTTGGGGAGGAAAGGGGGAAGGTGGCTGCAATGTTTGGGAGGCAGGGATCACAGTTGCTCCCCCATCACCACTGACTATAGTGGTATAACTACAGCTCTCCTCACGTGATTTGCTTTTGCAAATCATAATGTGCATAATGAACGTGCATTTGCTGGCAAGAAGATTGCATGCTTTTGACAGGAGAGCCCGTTCTTACTTTATATCCCATGCAAGTTCTGTTGGTATTGAATAAATAATACATTAGGCATGGTAGAAAAGGATCACATGCATCATAGAGTACAGTACATTCAAGATTTCAATGTATATTGCTTTACAACTGTTCTCACGGTAATGACACACTATATTAAAGCATCTTTGTAATATGAGTTCTCACTGCTACTCTATCCTGCTTTTAATAGGTACTGTGAGATTGTCAGTATATGTGCATCTTCTGTAACATGCAATATAGATAAGTATTTTTCAATATCCTGAGCCCCTTTTTGCCCCTAATAATTGTCCACTTAGCTCCCATATATGTGTTTTATAACTAAGGCAAGGCAAATGCTAGTTTATCCATTCTAAAAATAGTACACTCAGCTCAATAAGCTCTAATAAGGAATAAAACCTAGAGTGATTTTAGCCACAATCCATCCCCTCTAGAATTGATTGTGGGAAAGATCTAGTTTAAGTCACATTCAGATGACAACTTTTTTTTTAATCTACTCTGTATACGGGCGAGGGAGTTAAATATGGTGTGCTCTTGAGTAAACTAATATAGTCACAGTGGTCTTTTCTTAAATATGCCCTACAAAGTGAAAAAAAAAAGTTCTTAATGGTAAAGCAATGACTGAAAAGCTTATTTTGTTGAGTTAACACGGGCTTAAGTTGTGTGCAAGTCCAGTGTATCACCCGAAGTACTATAGATAAAAAATTCGATTGCAGAAAAATAAATGTCATTATTTTCTCCCCTAAAGAACAAGGCAGAAATTAAGAGTCAGGTGTCACAGTTGTCACTGAAGTTTTATCTTACCCAACATTAAAGATAAGTTGATAATAATAGGTAAAAGATAAGAAGTACCACCACTCTGCCTGGCTTGTAATACCTGATCTTTCACATGGTGGAGCTAATACATTTTCACCACGTCATTTCCACACTCTTCTTTACAGAGTCAGTCAGGCAGTTATTAAAATCTTCAAAGTAACTGTAAGAAGGAGAAATGTACAATTGCACATTGACAAGGTACTCTATGGCCACTTCTACATGAATGAATTTACAGAATATATTGATTTTAGTAATATTTTAGTAATAAAATACTGTTCTGGTTGGAGTGGGATATCTGGATGTGCATGTTTTTGTATGTTGCATACAGCATGGATTATAAATGATCAGTTACAGTGTAGAAACACATTTCTGCTTCTTAAGCCTCACAGGTGGTAAGATGAAGAACTATTCAGTTGAGTATAATTTGTTTGGAATTAATTACTTTAGTATAAATAACTCTTTTTCTAACTCTAGTTTCATAATTAATTATGTATGTTGCAGTGATGTTCAAGTAACTGTGTAAAAGTAAGAGCTTCTATTTCAGTATAATTAGCAGTAGTAAAATGACAAAAAAATGCCTCTAATTGAAGGAAACAAGAAGTGTGTACAAATACAGTACTATGAGAAGTTTCCATGAAGGCAAGAGAAGCAGCAAAATATATCTTGGGCAGCCACTTCATGGACAGCAGCAAATATTAGTCATTCAAGGAGTAGAAAAATTACCACATACTAATGGAAATAACTTAATGGACTTTATAATCATACTATGAAACGTCTTACATTGCTTCACAGAGCATCTCAGTCTTCATTTTTTCACATACTTGAAACTATCTCTAATCACTTTAGTTACAGCCTTCTAAAGCATTGGAACTGTACGAAGAAAGCCTACCACCTTTTAAATATCTCAGATCCAGTATTGCTGCTGCATTTCCTGTGCAGAATTATGTAAATTTAAAAAATCTTGCAAAACTATTATGGGAATTATATAGGCCTAATTTCTATAAATTGTACCTTGGTTCTTTGAAGATTACTATTCTATTAAAGAAAAAAAATTATTTGAGGACACGTAATACTGGAGTGATAAGCAGACACGAGTTATTTGTGATTTATTGTAAATATTCTTTATTCACTATTCACAACTCTGAATCACTAGCTGGTATGGCATTAGATGCCCTTAATGGATGACATCTATTCTTTCATATTTTTTATGCATGTTAAAATGCACTTTAGTTCATGGAATTTAACTTGGCACTTGTATTAAGTAGAAATTTTATAACTAATTTTCTTCCTTGGGTCCTTTTGTCTGAATCCAGAGGATGCAAGGAGTGCTTTGATTTATGACTACAGCTTTGAACTTTGGAGCGAACCTAATTTGGGAATGACCAAACCTGTGTTTTATTCCTGGTATTACCATCAGTGATAAGGTGGGTAGCCTTTTGACTAGTCATTGTTTCAGTAATCAACTTTTGGTCTAAGATCATATAATTAATAGCAAGTGACATTATTAGAAAAATAAAGAAATAGTTACCAGGTTACAAATCATTTAACCTCAAGTAAGATAAAAGGACTGTGGGAGAGGAAGACTCATTGGGCCCAGGGTAAGGAAAAGTTATTGTTAACCACAGAGGTCATTTGGAAAGCCATTTGCACCATCAAGTCAATAAATTGTTGTCTTTCTGCTTTGTTAATTCACCTCGCCCTTTCTTTGACATCTTCAGTGTTCAGTGTTAGTATTTGGGTCAACCAAAAAAATATAGATTAGAGATACATATTTCTCCATGTGTTTTGGTGAAGATTGTTGCAAATAAATCTGTTACATTAATAGAACAGTGCATTTAAAAACAGAAGAGACTAAATCCGTTTACAGAATTGGCAAAGGACATTGTGCTGTAATTTCTTTGTAAAATCTGTAACTTCCATGTGAGTAATTGCATACTTAAAATAAAAATTAACCAGTCTTGATTTAAAGACCACAAATGATGGAAAATACAGCATTCCTAGAGAGGTTATTTTAATTATTCATTATCCTCTTTGTTAAAAAAATGACACCTTATTTCTATTATGAATCAATCTAACTTCCGTGTCCATTAGGCCTTTTCTTCAGCTAAAATACAGACCTGTCTACTTACTACCAGAAAGTTCTTTTCCACATAGGAATGATAAGATCACTTGATTAATTTCCTTTTGATGACTAGACAAAATTTCTTTCCTGTGTTACTGAAAAACTAGTTTTAAAACCTTAAATCATTTTTGTTGCTGTTCCTGAAATGCTTGAAGACTGTGAATACACCCTTTTTGCAGTTTGATGATGACAAGTAGACCCCAAACCAAACACAAATATAGCTGCATATCCTTAGCTAATATTGCCTTGATATTTCCACACTGATGTATTGTAAGAATGTCTTTCATCTTTTATTCAGTGTCAAAGAGAAGACTCATGTATTTTTGGTGAACAAGTTAAGAACTTTCAAATTCTCAAAGCTGAGCTGCTGCCTGAGTGACACACACCCAGGGTTTCACAGGTACCCCCTGCTCTTTTATAGGGTATATGCAAAATTAATTTTAGTCTAAGTAATTTTAATTTGATGACTGTTCAGCAGTTAAGACCTAGCTCACCTCTACACACTGTATGGCCATAATAAAATGGACGTGTGTTGTCTTTTCTTTCCTGCAGAAGCTTTTTGGTAGTCTTAAGGAAACTGGCTGAGCTCAGTTTAATAAAGAGGTATTACCTTCCCTGCTGCAAAATGCCTTTTACCGAAGTTCAGCAGTAAAAGTTGCAGAGTCAAGTTCCACTTTCGCCAGTTGAAATTGAAACATACTTTTCCTATCACTTACAGTTGCCCTTTTGGCCCTTCCTTCCAGACCTGAATCAACTTTGCTTAAAATAAGTGAATATTAAGAAGAATATATGGTGTAAGGAACCTTAATTACAATTATCCTTATATGGACATATAACAGTTAAGAATATTAAATTTATTTTTCTGGACAAAGGTATATCTTACCTATTATGAGAAAGAGAAAGGCTCTATCCTATCTCCAGACTCTATTTCTGTGGCATTTATTTATTCCACATAAAATAGAACAGCTTCAACAAACATGTTTGATACTAAGCAGCTTGTAGAGTTTGTCTTCTCCCACCACCCCACCTCCTTTCCCTCCAGTACTGTATAATATTCTGCAGATGGTGGTACTCTTGTAAGGCTTTTCAGTGGAGGACAGAACTGAACTTGAGCCTGCCATGTGATACAATGATTACTTTAGTAATGGTGCTTCTTTTTCCATTTGTATTTCTTAGATGAATAATTATATCTTCCAATTCCAAAAAAAAAAGAAGGGCAAAAAAGGCCCAGAGAAGCTGTGGAATTTCTATCCTTGCACAAATTCAAAATTCAGCTAGACAAGACCCTAAGCAACCTCAGCTAATCTCACAGTTGGATACATCTTCAAAATTGTCCCTGCTTTGAAGGAGAGTGAGAACCAGATGTTTTTCAGAGGTCCATTCCAACCTGAATAATCTTATGGTTCTACAACTGTCTTTACTTCTACAAAGTATGCCTAAATCTTGGGAAAGGATTATCTACAAACCACGTGCGTCCTCACAATTTTATATTGGTTAGGGAGCCTAACACTGAGAATTCAGTGTTACCATAAAACTCTTCATGAAAATTGCCCCTAAATGTTTAAGTAACCTAGGAACCTCAATCAAGTCATTAAATAACTGCTGGGAGCCCAAGAGCTAGGAGCTAAAACACTTTGCACTCACATAGGTTTTTCTTGTGGACCTATTTGTCTATTTACTAAAATTGGAAAGGCTTTTTCAGCTGTACAGCTTTTGAACTAAGCTCACATCCCTATAAATGGAGCTTAGTTTTCATATTCTAAAGGTATGACATTAATTTTTTTTGCTATTGAAATAGATTTTGTTACTCTACTATGGCTGTATTCTCCTTAATTGCTTCTCTTCCTACTTTGTGTCCTTTCAAAAACAAGTGTGAAAATAAAAAAATCTGTCCTGGTATTGAGCAATATGAACATGAGAGCCCTTACTAAAAATTTGAAAAAATAGAAACAACGTCTTTTTTTTTTAACTATCACGATTATACAGATTTGGGGTATGCGATTGTTTTACTTGAAGGCATACAATCACTTTTATCACTTGCCAGTTGATCAATGTCAATAAAATTGGCAATGATCCCTTGTTCTCCCAGGAAACACAGCACATTTATGAAATGTGATTACCTCACATAAATCTTGTCATTTCACATACTTGAGAGAAACATAATTGTTGCCTAATGTGTGATTGTTTCAATTTACATTGCCCTAAAAGGAAAGAAGTGTTAAAGCCTACAATTATTTACTCTGAACTGATTTCTAGTCAGGTTTGTTGGGGGTCTTTTTATTACAACTGGATATATTTCAAACATTTATGCAGAATTATAACTGTACGATATCCAAGAGCCCCCTCCTACCTCTGTGAAAACTGACACCTTCCTGTTTAAATAAAAGTGAATTTTCGTATGTGTTTTGAAGAGCTGGCAAATCCACACTGTAGATTTACTGCATATTGCCAAACAACATACTGTTTTGGTGTCTTCTGTTAAACTCTTCATCAAACTGAACACCAGTTTTGAATTCTCTATAATACCAAAACCTAGTTTATGTGAATGAGTACCTCAAAACCACCAACCACCCTGGTTTATGCCAGTGGAATATCTCATCCATCAACAGAGCAAACCGAGAAAAGTCCATTCCAGCAGGACAATTTAACCAAACATCACAACTTTTCATCTCCTTTTATCAAATGCAGTATTTACAGCTATGAAGAATTAGTTTAAAATCTTGCTGTGATAGTTTGCACAGACTACGCGTAGTTTATGCTACTGAGGGGGGCCCAGCAAATGCTAACATCCATAAGATTGGGTGCAGGAGTCAAGAAGATTGACTTGCATTTTCTTTATAAACTGTTGGTAAAGATTTGCATAGTTTGGATAAGCTCCTCCTTGCTCAGACAGAGTTTTCAGTGAACTTAGTTTGGACCAAGGCAAGGTACAGTCACTTTTCATTGTCAAATAAACTCCACAGAGGTGTATCTGAAATTGGTTTACATGTTCGCAAATCATATTGTAGCTGTCAGCACTATATATGTTCTCAGTACTACATAAAGTCCTTGTAATATTAGATATTATATAACCATTGCTGCTTTGCCAACTTTCAGTTTTGTTATTTCTAAAAAATCTGCAATGGGGTGCTTTAGAATATTACACTTCATAGACGTCATATGTACTGAACCTCTTCGACATGACATTTTGGGGGCAGAAAGAACCTTAGCAGGTAGTCTGAAAGGCTGGCTCTCCCAGTATAACTTGTTAGAGAAAGCAAGGTCTTCTAGGCTTGTAGTTTTCCAAATCTGTAATACATTGCTTTCTATTAAAATTGTATTTTTAGAGAATATTTTATTTTCCTGTGAGAATAAGCTTTTTGCAATTAAAAATGACTTTTTGCTTTTTAGTTTTTGATCATAATATAGATTTTTCCTAATTTTTTGTGGTCATGTAACCCACTGTTAGAATAATTTCTATGTGTTCTTTTCATTCATGTAGAGATAACTGGGCAAAATACAGAAATGTAAAATACAGCATAATTGTGCTGCTAGGCCATTTCATTATTAGTCCCATTATTCAGAAGATTACAATTCAGGTACAAAAAATCACTTCAGGCTGGATGTTGGTAGGGGTATGGTTTGATTCTAAGGTTATTATATATAAATTTTTTAGTTTTCCTCCCACAAGACTGATGTTTCTTTAGGCTTCCTACAGTAGCATCAATATTTTATTAGGCTGCCTCAAATATTTCCAGCTTAAATAAAGATTGTACCCCTGCAGTCTATCATATCAACTGTTTATGTTAAATCATTGATGAAATCGCTACACTTAAATGAACAAATCTTTTGCAAATTGTTCTCACTTTAGTCTGGACTGAAGAAAAATCCTGTCCCATCACTCTCACCCTTTTTCTATCTGTTACGGCCAAGTGGCTTTAGACTCTCTGCTACCAGCCCAGGATTCGTTGGCATGCACCTCACTGACACACTAGGACATTACTGACATAATCTTAACATGTTACTTTCACCAGGTCACAGAGGGAACATCAGACAGTTTTTGGACAGTACTGGCCTATATTTAAACCAGGAACACAAGATTCAGAAATCAGAGGTGGTCCTATGCCACACTTCTTCATGAATCTGCTGCTTTGAAAAATAGGGGAGAAATCCTGAAAAAGTGTCTGGAGAAGGTCAAGGGAGTGACCTAGTAGCTGCTTTTGGCTACCTAAAACACTTCTGAGAGGTGCACAGTCAGGATGAGAGGCTGATGGCATGGGTTGCAGCAAGAGAAGCTCACTGTCTGGAGGGGCTGCTGAGTCTCCATCCCTGGACATATTCAAAACAAAACCGAGAAAGTTCCTGAGTAACTCAATGCAACTTTGCAGCTGGCCCTGCTTCACTGAGGAGGCTGGACTGGCCAGTTTACACTGGTTCCTTCCAGCATAAATCATGTCATGATTCTGTTCCGTGATGCTGAAGTACATCATGATATCAACAGTTTATACTACCTTTTTAAAAAAAATACACTATTTGAATTTTAAAGCAATTTCTTATATGTTACCCCAAAAATATTTCCAATGAAAGACCTTGTTAATATTTTGGAAGAAAAAATATAGCTCCAGTATACTAGTAAATTATCTGCCAATATTAAATTCCTCCTAATTCTGATATTTAACACTGTAGATTTAATCAAGTGGAAAAAATGTTTTTGTTGTAAAAAAGATTCAGGTTTTCACAGAAACAATTCTCACAAAGAAAAATCTCAAAACTATAAACCTTAATGTAACATAATCATAACATAAACCATAATGTAAACCATGTATTCAGAAATAATATCTGATCAATCAAAATAAATCATTTTTTTTGCTATCTCATTTTTTCAACATTTCTGTTCTGTAACTATCAGAAATACCTAGAAACTAATTATGTAAAAAAGCTTTGTTGGACTTTAGTTTCATTTTTAAGAAGACAGCAAGAAAATTCTGATATTTCAAAACATTTGCCAATGTACAATAAGGCTAAAAAGAAATTTATCAGAACTGGTGACTTCTTTGAAAATATTTTTGCTTTGGTCAGTCTCTTTTTCTGACAAAAAAAATTTGCAAAATGTTAAATAGCTGACAATAGAACCCTATAAAAAATGAGCCGTTGCAGCTTAGCCTATAAAGGCAGATTTCTAAAAGACTGCTGCAGCAGAAATTCTAGTTCAGCCTTTTATACATATCTAGACTACACAGAGGTCACCTCTCCCTCCCCTGCACTTCCCCACTCCTCCTTTGTCCTTCAACGTGCAGTCACTCACACCATAGAAGAATGAAACAATCTAAAAGTAAGCTCAAATTTCTGCAGCCTTTTTAGTTTCATCTCTACTGATGGTCTTTAAGAGCTGAAATACTAAGGACAAAACTATAGTTGTTTACTTCTGATGGAATTAATTTTGCATATTTTTCCTCATAATTACAGGCGTAGAAATGTCATTTCCAATTATGTTTTGTGAGGAGATGAAAAAGAATAGATGAAGACATAAAAAGATAATAAATAGTAAGTAGATAAGAGTGAATAATTCACATTTCACAAATGCCCCTCTTTATGACGGATAGTCTTATCAGGTCCATATTTGCTTCTAAGCCTGGCACTGCCTGACTTCTATTACTGCAAATTATTGTTGGGAATATTGAATTGTGGAAATAAGATGCTAGACAAATGATTTAAACGTGGAGAATAGCTTTCACGTCAATTAAAGCTGCTTGCACAATCGTTTTGTCCTCATTTTGCCTTACTATTCTGTTTGTCATACGTATGAATGTTTGCAGTGCTATATTTGCCAGCAGCCCTAGGCAGGATCAGCTCTGCCTCGTGCCATAAAGGCAGCACAGGAAAGCATGCCTGCACATGGAAAGCTTCTTAAAAATGAACTCATACAGTCATGGCCTGATTCTTGAAGACCCAGTGATTTTTCTTTATGAAGATATTTGTGTGTATACATGCTTGCAGAAACCAAGCAGCAACAACAAATTATCAAAACTGGGCAATATATATAGGTGGAGATACATCAAAAATACCAGCAGACTGGTTTTGCTGAGCGCCTTACAGCTAGATGAATATCCAAACTAGAGTCTCTGAAATTTGCAAAAGAAAAATGAAGACAGAAACCATCCTAAAATGTGATACATCTAGTTTTATAAGCTAAAATCAGTGAGGATCCCTAATATTTCAGCATGTATGTTGTAGTCCTGGCTGGATCAAGGAAAAGCACAGCAATCAAGAGAGAGGTAGATTTGCGTATGCTGTGGTCTGCATCATTGGCTTGCTCCACTCCCAGTGGTAATAGAACTGTTTCAGGGATGCTGGAACAGTGGAAACACTCATGACCTCTTCATGGTACAGGTTGCTCAGTATTTTCTTATAACTGTTGACATTTTTTGCTGATATGCATATAATATGTGAAATGCCCTGTGACAGATGAGGTGAACTGAGCTTGCGACAGAGTGGTAAAAGAGCGTGGAGGGATGTGAGCAATATATTTCATTGGTTAGAGAAAAGCAATAATGTGTTTTATTGAACAAGGCTCAACAGTGAAATGTAAGGGTGTTTTAACAGGATTGCAAACTGCTAGGGAGACCCTTGTGTTGAGTCACAAGGTTTGGAAGGGATCCCCTTACTTTCTAAACTCCTCCCCAGAAAGGAGCCTAGGTGTGTGGCTGGATCTGTTCCTAGTCCCAGACCTGGTCAACGATTTATGTCTAAAGGATTATATTTGTGCCATCAAGATTTTACACAGTTTACAGTTTTGAACATCATGGGAGCTGACTCGTACTTCATTACAGGACAATGAAACCACTAAACAGAAGAAAATACTAGTACATGGATTACCTAAAGCTTTAGGGTTTGGTGGGAGAGAATCCTGTAGCGTGCGCTCGCTCCCTCGTTGAAGTGAGGGATCTCAGCCTTGAGGAGTTTCCACGGTAGCTGACCCTTGCCGTGCCTGGTGTTGCAGAGCCAGTGCTCCAAGGAGGGCTTAAAGTGGCCTCTGGTGGGGCCCCATTTATATCTAAGCTGGATTGGGGTCTGTGGTCAGATGTGGTCAGACTGGCCCTCGTTGATTAAAGTGGTCTCCTTGGTGTCCTCACTGACTGAAGTGGTCCCCTGGACTCCTGGGTGTACATGACTCAGATCACACCCTACTCTGTACCATGTTCTCAGGTCAGCTCCCCAGGGTGAGGATACCTGCCACACGGCTGTATAAATGAAGCTGAATTTCAGATATATTTTTTTCTTCTTCTTTTATTGTAAGCAGATCGTATTCCTGTTTATGAACATAAACACAGGAGGGATAAAAAGGTACTTTTAAATGTTAAAGACATTTTATTATTCTTTTCTTATTTAAGCCAAACATAAATTCATTAGAAGTTTTAAGACTTAGAAGAATTTAAGATATATAGTCTTTAAAATAAATGGTTACTCAAGTTTGGTCTTCTCTGCTGTCAAATTATTGGAACTTGCCAGAAGGTGGGAGGAGCAGAAAAGAGAGGCTGTTTCAATGCAGTGCAGTTTAATTGTGAAGACAAATTTAATATGCACACAGAAAAACTGAGAGGTTTTATGTGAACTCCTGCTATACTGAGTTGTAGCAACTTAAAAGGACCTGTCAGTGGAACTAATGGAAAAAATATTTGGCAGAATAGACTCCAGTCAGTGAAAATTAAGAAATAATAGAACTACCTTAGTGAACTCCACATAAAATAGCAGAAAAATCATCACACAAGCATGGAAAACACCACTTCCATACAAGTGTTGCAATCCTTTTCATGTAAGTCTGAAAAATGGGATACAATATGGTTTTGATTATATATTAATTAATATTATATATTATAATATACATAATTAA
>NW_010099076.1:0-8516 GCF_000699245.1 Pterocles gutturalis | reverse complement strand
CGGGTCGGAGAAGGGCTGTGGGGCGGCGGGGGCAGCGTGTGTGCCCAGGGCTGGCACGAAATGCTCGTCCGGCTGCAGGCCCCGGCCTTGGAGCAGCTGTACAGCCACAAACCGTTCGCTTCTGAGTGAAAACATGAGGAACAGAAAACAGCCGAGTGTTGGAAAATGAATAAGAACCTACTCTGTTTAAAAACCACCCCAAACCAGTCCATTCTGACAGCTTGTTTTCCTCTCCTGAAGACAGCATTTACACTTAGTATTAGACAGAAAATCCTGGTCTTTGCTCCTGTTAATGTCAACTTTTTTTTCCCCTCTTGCTGTATAAAGGAAGGTTTTCTCCTTGGAGATGTGAAAGGCGAAGCCAAGAACAGCATTACAGACTCGCAAATGGACGATGTTGAAGTTGTCTATACAATCGGTTAGTCTGCCCACGTTTTTCATACCACACGTGGTTTCCAAGGGTACACAACTGGTTACAGATTTGAATGAGGGCAGTCAACGCCGTATGGCAAGGTCAAAGCTCCTGGGTCCTATGGTCCATATGGATGTAAAAAAACCACCTGGAAGGTTTTAGCAATTTTAATTGCTAAAAAAATTACAATTTTACTGTAGAAAATACAAAAATTTAACAGAAATACTAGTTCTTAGTTCCTTGAATAGCTCCTCTTTGCCATATGTCTTGTCACATTAAAAGTAATTTAGGGCTTGGCTGTGTCACAAACTCCTGGACTGCAATTGCCCTGGAAAAACTGGGCTTCTTTCAGTGATGTAAACTTTAATGCCTTAGCATCTACTAACTAATTTGAAGCATATAAAATACTGTGTGTGAAGGCTGCAAACTATTCAGGTATTTCATGGAGCAAATGTCAGATGTATTTTTCTTTATAGTCTGCATTTTACGCTAGCCCTTAACAAAAACATATATACCTGCACCCACACACATATTTAACTCCATTCTTTTAAAATGCAGTTATACAAAAAGAAAGAGAACAAAGTAAACCAGTCTGTGCCTTTTTTCCGGTCTTTCTGAAAATATGGTAGGGAGAATTTGTATCCCATTTTCTAGTTTGACTTTAGGATACAAGGAAGGTGTAATGCTTTCTTCCACTGAACCCAAAGTCTGGGGAGTTTCTGTGGTGACATTGATTGGTTTGCCCAGAGTCTTGTCATCACATTCTCATAGGCAGTTAGTTGCTCCAAAGTTTGGGGGTTTTTTTAGTTAACTTGTAAGAACTGAAGTAGTGGAGAATTTAGGTTAAAAAAAAGGATTTAGAATGCCACTAGATCACCTACCATTTTTTTCTGATAGTCTTCCAGTTCTCATAATCTACCTTACAGGTTTCTGTTCTCCAGCCTCATCTTTCTTGCTAATAGCATCCGTGCCTTGCTGCAGAGTAACACAAGTGAAATCTTTCATATTACATACTGTTCCTGTACTTGACAAAAGGGAGGGGAAAAATGAAGGGCCCAATTTGATTTTTCACTTGGCAAAACACTAAAATATTTAAAAATACAGCTTATATATGGTTCCCTTTACATTTGTGAAATTAATTAGAATTCTTAAAAAATATTTCCTTTCTTACTTAGTTAGATGTTAAGGTATGTGATTTTAAGAAGTTATATTATATAGAATTCTTTCTTGGTTCTTCTACCAGTTTATTTCTGATTGTAGCATACAGAAGAATATACAACTTGAACTAATTAACCCAGAGTAATATTACCTTCTCTTTCCAGATATACAGAAGCATATTCCGTGCTACCAGTTGTTCAGGTAGGAATCTTAAGCAAGCAGATATGACAAAGTTAAAATTAACGCAAACTTGAACTCTGCAAGAGTTGAACTTATAGTTCATTACTGAGAGTATCACCCAGCTGTAAGTACAGATGCCATATCAACCCCTTGGAATTAACAGATACAAAATGCCTTTTGTTATTTCTGTTTTAGTTCTTTGTGTCTTTTATGGTGTTTGTGCATATAGAACTAGAGATGCAGCATACTGCACCTTCTAGTGAGCTATGATACCATATAAACTACAGAATAATGTCAACATACTGAAAAAAAAAGCATTGCTTTTCTAAAAGCATGCATCCCAACCCCTCACCCTCAAAAAATAAAAAAAAAAGGTAGCATCAGCCATAGGCTTCTAAGTGGGTCAGAAAACAAAACAAAACACTTGTTGGCCCCCTGGTAGGAGTAGTTTCAAGGACTAGCATTTAGAGTTCCTCTCAAATCTTTCTGAAAATGAATAAAAGCAGAGGTTGTTAGAAAGGCATTTAATATAAAATTGAAAGCATGCTACCTGCAACTCATGTCGCAGTAGCACAGATGCCAGAACAGCACCTGGGCAGTACAAGACCACCTACATAGCTCTTTGAGTAATTAAGTGTACTGTCCTAGCACAGAAGCCTATCTTTAATAGCTTTTTTTTGCCTGGTAAACATCAAGTGAGATGAGTGCCAGACCACTAGGGAATAATTATTTCTAGAATTTCTAGTAGAATTTTATTTTTCCTTTAATTGTCCTAATTTTCTTCTAGCTTTTATAATTCTGCAGGAGAACTGAATGAACCTGCCCTGAAGAAAATACTATCAGGCTGTAAAAAGGTATTTTATTTTCTAACCTAAATCATCCTAAGGGGCTCCTCAAATTTTAGGGGCTGTTCTGGATATCTGTTATATTAAGTTTGGGGTTTGTTGGTTTTTTTTTTAATCTTTTATCTAGTCCCTCACACTGGTGGTCAAGGTAGCTGCATCATCCTTTTCCCCTGAAAGAACAGTACCCATTTAGGTTATCTTCGACTAGGGTTTGCCTACATACACGTCACAGCTTTGATTTTTCTTCTTCATTTATCCAGTAAACAGTTCAAATATCCTAAAGGAATTCTAGTGATTTCTAGCTTAAGATCAGTTGAAGTCAGCCCACTCAAGTGGTTAAGCACCACCTGACTAGAAAAATTCAGTCTTTTCCACAGAAGAAAGTTTCCCATGGGGAAAGTAGAAACTGGAAAGAGACAAACAGCAAAATAGCAGAACCAAGTTTGCAGAGTTTCAGCTTGAGCTCAGAAAACAGGCCAGTTCAACAGATGGTTTTGAAGGAAAGAGATAAGTTGTACTGGAATTAGGCTTGGGTGTTTTAAGGGTTTCAAGTTAACCCACTGCTTGACTACCTACACATCACTGAACAATTCAGATCTGTGACTTTGTACTGTATCCTCTAACTTGCTTCAACATGACACACAGGGACAGGGTGATACAACAGGAATAACAAATTTTCTTCTGCCTGCAGAGTGTAATAGGATGGTACAAATTCAGGCGTAACACAGACCAGACCATGACATTCCGGGAAAGACTTCTTCATAAGAATTTACAGTCACACCTATCAAATCAGGGCCTTGTATTCCTTTTGTTAACCTCCAGCGTAATGACAGAAAGTTGTTCTACTTACAGACTGGAACATGCCTTACATCGGCCACAAGAAGGGTAATTGCTTTGTTCTCTACTTTTAATAAAGCATTCACACAGCATGTGATATAACTTGCAACAATTTTATTTTTCTTTGTTGCAACTGAATTATTGCTAACACTTTATTTTACCCTTGAAACTTACACATTAAGTAAGATTATTCCTTATATTGACAGAGCCACTGTGAACAGGCAGACCCCGTCCATTCATTTATGCACATCAGCTCTTGATCAAATAATTTTGTCTATAGGACTTTTAACTATGCCTGATATTCATCTTCACATATCATTGACGTGTTATCAATTATCTCTGGAGACAGGCCACTCATAGGCTAGGCTTCACAAGTATTGCATTTTTGTGCGACTTGTACCCAGAAACAGGGGAAGCTACAGGCTTTGCTCAGTCTTGCTGCTCTTGCCATTTGCCTTTAGCCAAAAGTATCATCTATGTGTGATGCGATACATTTAGCAAGATCTAACTATACTGGAAACCTCCATCTGGGATGCTTAGTGGTCAAGAACCTTTAACTATCAGAGAGGCCTTTGGATGTTAATAAATCATGTGTTCATACTTTCTGTTTAAGTCTTTTCCAGAAAGTTCCTTTGGTGGTTACCAACTTGGGAATGGCAGAACAGCAAGGTTACAGAACAGTGTCTGGTTCCTGCGTATCTTCTGGTTTTGTCAGAGCAGTTAGACAACACAGGTACGATATATGCCATATTTACTGACGGCTGTAGCTTTCAGTTAAGATAAGTATAGTTACCTTTCTATAAAAGTATTTTTTTTTAGTGCTTTCACAAGTGCTACAGCCACACCCTGCTCACTTGTTGACCTGCTTCCTGCAATTATTTACCTTTCCAGGGTACATAGAAATTAGTTAAGTCTCATACTTCACTATGAGAGCAGCTGTCTCAACATAGGCACCTAGTGCTGAACCTCAAAATACTTTATCATAGCTCCTACTAAGTAAGCACTGGGAGCATGAACTTGCAATCATACAATTAGATTCTTTGTCCACAGGTCAGAATTCTTTCACGAAGATGGATCCTTACAAGAGATTCATAAGATAAATGAGATGTATGCAACCTTGCAAGAGGAACTGAAGGTAAGTCAGGCATACCTGCCGATACAGTTATTGTCAGCAGTACTACACAACCCCGTCAAGCAAAGGGTACTTTCTAGAATTAAATAAAAAACAAAGCTGTGTCTTGGAAGGACATATTGGAAGATCAGGGAGTTCCATTTACTGTTAGTAGCTGTATTCTAAGTTCTAAACACTGAGGACTTAAGTTTCCATTTGTTTAAAAGAACACTGATAAATCCAAGTCCCTGATAAATTCTCACAAGAGGATTATTTCAAAGGGGCATTATCTGTAGTTTGTTACAGCTCCTTTGCTTGGATGGGAACAAGTAAAACACCTTGCACCTCATTCAGCACAGGGTTTGTTATCTCTAAAATCCACCTCGAGCTCATTACTTAAGCTTTTTAATATTTGGTGTCCAACTTTAAAGTCATGAGTGCCTTTAAGGATTTCACGACAAGGTTAAAGTCAGCTGTGAATACTGTTAATTCCATTAAATGCTCTTTTCCTTGCAGAAGATATGCTCTACAGTAGAAGTCAGTGAACGATCTGTAGAGAAACTCTTAGCAGAGGTGAGCCAATTAAAAGAAGAAATAAAGAGAAAAAAGCAACAACGTTTTTCAGGTAAGTTAAATAAACGCAATGCCAGTCTTACTAAGACTTCCAACGTTGATTCAGTTGGCAGAAGCTCTGAACTTGAGGCAGCCAAAACAGCAGCAGCAGAACAATGTAAGAGGGACTGCAACTCTGAACTTTTTGGTTTTTTTCAGGAGAGGACAGAGAGCACCCAGAAGAGCCAAAGGAGAATGTTTTCCTTTGTCAGGCACTGCAAACATTTTTCCCCAATTCTGGATTTCAGACATGTATTGTTTCCTTCAACGGCCGACAGATATCCAAGAACTGCTGTAACATTGACCATAATATTAATGTCACGGACAAACTCACTCTCATGGTAGAGGAAAGAGACTTCACTGAAGCCAGAACAAGACTCCTAATGAAGCGTAGAGTCAGAGGGACCACAACAGGATCAAAGTCATTCAAGAAATCCAGATCATTACAGCTTCACCAAAAATTACTTCAAGATCAAGAGGACAGTGATCAGGAAAGGAAGCTTACGCTGAGTAGCACCGAAACAGATGACGATGTGTTGGAGAAAGTTAGAGACACAAATGAATACCCACACTCCCCTACTTTCTGATCTGTTAACGATTTGTCCAGATGACTTTGCACCAAAAGCTACTACCAGCATATCCAAGTGACATACCAATTTATAGCACTGCAGGGATGAAAATAACAGTGCATTTTTGTACAACATGTGGGTTTTTTTCCAATGCATGAATCCTATTTGGCTTAGAAACAAGTGCAGACAACATTCGCTCATTCTGCCTTCTAGAGTTAAATCTGTATTCCTCTCAGGGTTTAAAGACTGTGCTAGGGGGATGTTAGTGGCCATGTAACAATGTCACTTACTGCCTCAGTGTAACACAACTTCAGGCTGCTGTTGAAGCAGCAGTACTATCCTTCCCTCAGCAGAATCTGAGGCAGGGAGCATCAAATGACCACAGGTAATGCGCTTAACAGAATTAGCTGTTTACATTAATAGCCACAATTTACATCCTTTAATTTATCCTTAGCTATCCAGTACTTGTTTATTTTTTCCCCTTCCAATCAAGCAAGGGAAAAAAACAGCCACTTGAACTTCAGCAAGACTATAAGCAGAGGAAGCGGTCCATAGAGTTGACAATTTCTATGACTGTTATCTTTCTTAACTTCCTTCAAACAATTTTAGAGACTTGACACTTCATTAAAAAAAGCAACTGACACCTACCCTTCAGTCTGATGCATTATGCTAGCCAACCACATATGCAGTAAACAAGTATATAAATATGAGAAGTAGTTTTATTGTTTATTTCTTTACAGTGCATTACTCTGGATAGTTGATATTGCATATCTTGGGGTCTGTGAGAAATGATGGGTTCTTAAACATAACTGGCATAAATCCTGTAAAAAGATAAAATGAAGGGGTTTTTTTTAATAAAAAATAGTCTTTTGACTTACAAAACTCAAAAGTATAATCATACTTACCAAGTACCTGAGCTCTTTTAATGGCTTTTGTAATTTCTTTCTGCTTCTTGTCACACAAACCTAAAGAGATAAGTCATTTTCAGTCTCTTAAATCAACGGTACCCAACCCATAGTTTAAATGGTGAAGGTGATACTGCTGACAATTCCCTCTAGTTTTGTCTGTCTTCCTAGAAAAATGAATGTGTGCTTATACTAACTGTTAAATACAAAAAAGCATATCATTAAGGGATATTTTAATTCCTCGATAAAAGCTAGCAAGTCAGAGAAAATAGTTACAAAATGTATAGTGGATAGTAGCTACTTTTGGAAAGATAGCTGAAACACAGTTACTTGACTCACAAGAACATCAATATTAACCAGTGATTTAATTTAATACTTCACATACCTGTTATATGCCTGCCATAAATGCAGCCAGTATATGGAGAAACAAACTGGGACAGAAGCTATTTAAAATCAAGAAATACAAAGTCAGTTGAGAACTTTTTTAGACAGCTTCAGTTTCTTTTACTACTTCCATTCTATTTTTCATTATTTTATACGGTTTTACAAAACTTGGTTCTCCGTGGAGACAACAAAAAGTGCAGCTTGGAGTCAGACGCTATTTTATACGCCATAATATTTTTTAGCTATGACAGCAGAATTAGAATTGAGGATTTGATTTGGTAAATGACTAAGTTGTAGCACTGCACATAGGACTAGGAGATTGAACAGTTTATTATAACTACATTATTTGACCATTATCTGGAAACAGATCATTACTCTTGAGGTTTAAACCTCTACATGAGTTCATTTTTCTCTTTTTTTTTTTTTTTTTATCCTTGGGGACTTCCCACACACACTTAAATACAATAAATCAGTTATCTTCTTCTAAGGACAGGAATTTTCAACAAACTCACCTGCACATTCTTGTAATCCACATTTATTCCACATAAGATACATCTTTTAGGAGGTTCTTTATAGGGGTTCTCCATTTGTACAGGCTGAAATTAGTGAATTATTAACATCTGTAAGCTTCACAAGAAAAACTGCAATGTTTTGTTATTTTTAACCGATAGCCAAAACATGAACTTTGTTTCTCTAACACCCTGATTGGTAGCTAGTCAACTAAAGAAGACTTACACAGCTTTTTATATTGCAATGACAATGTAACAAATCAATGCAACTAATCACTAAGAGAGTGCTTATAACCTTAACTTGGAAGGCAAAAATCTACAGAAGCTAGTAGTAAGGTAGTTCTGTCTGATCACTTACAAGAGACTTCTTTGAAAAAAAAAAAAAAAATTCAAAGCACAAGGCCTGAGGGAGTTCCTGTCTGCTCACACACATTTTAACAGCGAGATTCTCAAATATCTCCCAAGCCCAGAAAGGCTCCTTCCTTTAAGCTTCAGAACATACTCAGCGCCAAGACGTGAACAAAAGAAGAAATTTCATTTTTGCAGACATAGGCAGAATTTGTGCAGATAGAAAATACCTCTAAAAAGTTCTGTTGGTACCAACCCATTTTTAATGACCTAACAACTACACCTGAAACATTTTTTTCAGTCTCTTTATCACGTACATACAGCAAATCAGTGCTGTCAAAGGTTTCACTCCACATTCGAGTTACTGAGACTGCAATTTTAAGCGACTGTAGTTAAAATACCGGATTAGAGATACACGGGGCCTTAAATTCAGCACCTAGTGACTCCCCTCAGCGCTGGGCCTGACTCCGTAACACCTCAATTACGGGCTTTTTGAGACACGGAGGGCATAAAAGCTAAACCCAAGTGACTTCAGACCCCTCCACCGGCTGCCCAGAGCCCCCCCGGGGAGGCTGACGAGGCGGGACCCGCGGAGCAACCCTCAGGAGGCTCCTCACCTGGTCGGCGCGGCCGGGCTCCCGCTCCT
>NW_010099075.1:0-4712 GCF_000699245.1 Pterocles gutturalis | reverse complement strand
AGTCCTCAGGCACCTCCCCCTTTCCCCACAACTTACCAAAGACGATGAAGAGTGGTCTAGCAATGACTTCCGCCATCTCCCTCGGCACCCGCAGGTGCATCCCATCAGGACCCATGGATTTATGGAAGTCTAGATTACTTAACTGGTCCTTAACCCAGTCTTCATCTACCAAGGCAAACTCCTCCTTTGTCCTGACTTCCTCTGGGTCTTCAGGGGTACGGGGCTCCTCAGGACAGCCTCCGGCAGTATAGACAGAGGTCAAATAAGCAGAAGGAAAGTCTCAAACCTCGCTATATACACCAACATTTTAAAGAAGCTCTCCAGTTTGTAACATCTTCGCGACTTTTACAGGAGCACAGAGGAAAGGAAGGGCCCAGAGACAGAGGTCAAGTGACGAGGTCAGCAGGCATGGAGCCAGCAGCACAAGTGCTTGAAGATGCAACCCCTTAACCCACCAACTAATTTTTGTTACTAAAAGTAATTTTGTTACTAAAAGTAACAAAAAAAAAAAGTAATTTCATTTTTAAAATTCAAAATGACAATCCCATTCAAGCAATTTCTGACAAGTAATTTTGATGAGTAAGGGGGAAGTCTACAAGCCAGGCCCAAGGGTTATGAGATGCCAGAAGGAACCAGCTGTGCCCAACATCCCACAGCACTCTGCTCCGTGGGTAGCTCACTAACTGAAAATACACCACTCTTGGACCAGTCTAACTCTCCCTTCTTCTAATATGAAGTGGGCTGAAGGCACTGAATACTAGAGAGGTTTCTAAATTTTAAATCAAATGGATGCATATCTTCAGCCATTCAGTATTTGTGCCATTTGCTACAAACCACAAGAAGCAGGCGCAACGCAGCTGTTCCTGTCACGTGGTCCAAATTAAAGAAGATGGATTGACAGTGCCACAAACCATGAAAGCTGCAATTGAAATGGAAAAAACTATTATTGTGCATTTTTATTATGTGGATTTAATACAAGTACTTTTATAAGATGTATTCCTAATAAAACATTCATCAAACAGGAATGTGTAAAAGAAAAGCACAGTCTACCACCAATTAGAAAAATTAGAACAAGTCAATATGAAAACACTTATGTGCTTGTGTGCCTGCATGTGTAAACCCCCACATCATTTCCCAAATAAAGCTTCCTATGAGAAGTTAAACAGGGTAAATATTTGCTTATGCTTGTAGGTATTATGCCACAGCTGCAACTGTAACCCCGAAGGCAGTCTATGCAGTGTCACCACGTGCTAGTTTCATACCAGGAAGTGACACAGAATCATCTGAAAAAAGTTCTTTAAAACTTGTCTGCAGAGAAGCTCATTAACCTGACACACATAAATCCATCATAAACAAAGAAGTTCAGGACAAGTCAGTTCCACTTTGAAAATTAACAAACAATTTTGTAGGCAGAGTATTCAGCCAGTACTGCAAGTCTGCAAAAATGAACGTGTCCTTCGTGCATGACCAGGTTGGGGTATACACTTGGACAGAACACAGGAAAAGGAAACAACTCATTTACAGCAAAATTACTTGAAAAAATATTTGTCTTGTTTTAAAATATAAGTGGAGAAACCAAACACTGCTGTCTGCCTCTTCCTGTAAGATTTAACTGGTTAAAGACAGGCACCACTACCAAGAACTAAACAATCCCCAACTCTCTTGAAAAGGGACTTGCTTTGTTTGGGATCACCAGCAAAGCCCAACAGCTGGTTACCTACAGACCACACCGTGGCTAGAACCCTCTGAGGCAAAGGCTGGGTTCCCTTCCTCCACCCTTGCACCATGGCTACATTTGGTGTGCCTGAGCAAACCACCCCTCACTCAGGGCTAGCATTGCTGGGGGCAGTTTACTTCTGAAGAGGATGGAGCAAAGGCACAGCCCTATTTTCACCTCCTGTCACGCAGCCAGCAGGGACCTGGCAGGCAGGAAAAGGCATAGACATCCCATATCTCTCAGGTGACACAGCTGCCTTGCTGATACGAACCCACCACTTTAAAAATGTTGATACCACAACATCAAACAGTTGGAATCTTCTCCACCCACTCTAAACTGCCAGACAGCATTTGGGCAAAATCCAACCTATTACAACAGAAACTAGAGGCTGACTGAACTCGTACAGCCCCCTCACGCCTCGTACTGCAAAAGCCTTACTTTCACTCAGCAATCTCCACTCAGCAGGTATATCTGGATTTCTTCCTAGATCCACCTGTCTTTTTAGACAAAATCTGCTTAGCTGCAGGAAAAAAAGTTTTATTTTTAATAACGAAATCCCCAACAGTTTGGTTTTCAAAATGTTCACCAAAAGAAGCCTGTTGATCTGCAGCAAAGTTCTGCATCACACCTGGTGTTCAGAAGCAAGCTCATATGTCTGTGTTCTCTGTGTTCCAGTAAGCAGGCAAGCAGGATACTTAACCTAATAAACTAAAAGCAAAATAACACACGAGTGAGGAAGCAGCTATCTACATCAGGAGCCCAGCTCTTTCACTCAGCTACCCCCTGCTCTCTGCATGTGTGTTCATGCATGCGTCTGTGCTTTCAGGCAATCAACACTATCACAGCATGGCACATCAAATTCTATCAGATTTATCAAAGACCCTCATTATAGGAAGAAATCTCAAGCCAAGCACTGAAAGTCATCTTTAGGAAGCAGGACTTGAAAAATTGATGAGTAAGCATTTTGAAAAACACATTCCAAAAGCTTTGTGGGGCAGAAACATGCCCTGCAAGGCTTTCTTGATTTACAGGCAAGCAGTAATTGCACTGCAATTTCTAAAGGTTAAGTCAGGAAAATCGAAGGTCATAGACAGCACCTCTTCTGAGAGCCTTGCTGGGTTGTGATACCGAAATACAACCATGATTCTTTTTAAGTTAAACAGTTTTGGGCTCTCAGAAGAAAGCTCTTCGTTTCAAGCTGCTCAGATACCATTAGAAGCACTGCCAAAGCTGCCTAAAAAGGGGGGAAAAAAGCCCTGATTGTGTCTAATGGGATAGTTTCCTATTCCACACTGCTTGTGCTTCCCCCACTTACACTTTCTGCAACACTGCTGGCAGAGAGGTCTTTTGGAAGAAACAAACTTATTTTCCTCCCTGTTTAAGGCAAGCAAACATGCCAGAACATTTCTCACAAGAGCATGATATCCAACAAAATGCCAACTAGTGTCACTGCACTCGGTCAGCCTCTATGCTTATCTTCCTTATTTCAATGAGATCTTAACTCTCTGGGGACAAGGAGTGGATGACATTAAGTTGTTCCATAGAGTTTTAACAATTTTATGTCTCCTCAGACATATTTCAATGGTCAACTACTAAATATGTTTGCATACACCACCTGACAAAGCACTTTTAAAATACACCACTCTTAAGAATGTCAGTCATTCAAAAGCCACATAACTTCAGCCTATTTAACAGCAAAAATCAAGAGCAACTAAATATTAATTTTTCTTGTTTTGAAATAGTAGGATTATTTCACATATTAGATAACGGTGATAGTTTAGTTAGTTAAACCTGCGGCAAACTCAACTGCTGCTGTTCCTTTATAGTATGGTTGATCATCTCTGTGCCAAACACAATGGTCATAAATCAATATGCAGTTTCCCACATCTTGGAAGAGTACAAGTCTGGATTTAAACATTCCTACTCAAGTTTTCCAATCTGCATAAAGTGCTTTTACTCCTTGTGAAACGCTGGAAATTATGTCTTCTCTTTACATCAGCTTTCCATCTCAGATAATATTTGACACCACTAGTTTGTTATCCCCAAATAGGGTAACCGATATGGATTCTGTTCCAAAGCAAGAAACTTCACAATTTAAGTTGCTGTTCACAGTTTCCACTTTTAGTAACACCAGACCAGAAGAAAATTCGATTACATTTTCAGACGGTGCAGACAGGTACCATAAGATAACAAGACTTGCCAACTTGAGTGGATGGGGCACAGGTTCTCAAGCCTTTTTTTAGTACTTTCCAAGACTTGCACTTGAAGATTCTGACTTCATCACTGAAGTGCCTGGACTTGGCCTAACACTGCAAATCACTGGTCAAGCTTCAATTGATTTAATTCAGAGAAAAAAAAGTAGTGCCAAAATTGAGTGATTTCCAAAGTCTCCTCCCCTGCAAGTCAAATACTTCTCCCTACAAACTCTGCATCAGATGCATTTTGGAATATTTAAAAGTAAACAGAGAGATGATACAGGATCTGCATGCAGCAGAGCAGCAACAGGAACGGATGTGGTAAAAAAAAAGTATGGTTTATGAACAATTCACTTCAGTGTTAAGGTATTTTCAGTGTTTGCTCTTTTAACCTATTTATAAGTTTCCTCAAGACATACCCTTACAGTGCTGACCAGAAGAGATACCACTTAAGTTTGGGTTTTTTTCTGAATTGTGTGCTTAATATCCAAGTTCACACAAGAATGTAGACACACTTCAGATTAAGTCGCCCCAGTGAAGCTTCAAATGATACAGTACTTTCATTTCCTTATTTGTACTGACAGATGCCTTCCCCCAGAGTACATATTAACAACTACGAAAAAGTAACCGTTTGGGAAAAAAAAAAAAACAAAAAACAAAAAACAAAAAAAAAAAAACAACACATACTCCCCCAAAAAACCTACAAAAACATTACAGCAGATTTTATGAAACTGGATGAGTTTGGGGTTTCTTCCCCTTGTTTTTCTTAATTGAAAACCAAAGGAAACTAAACGCAGAGC
>NW_010099074.1:0-6929 GCF_000699245.1 Pterocles gutturalis | reverse complement strand
TCCACCCTCTGTATGCTTCCTTTTTTTGGTCACTCATTATAAGTTCATATATTTCTCATATTTTTTTCCTTTTATATTTTTAGAATATGTATTATTCTCCCTTAATTCTTTGGGTTGGTGCAAGCTCATTTGCCTTTCCTACTCTCTGTATCTGCTTCTAAATGAAGAAAGAGCTGTATGGGCATAAGAGTCGACGCCTACCCACCTGGGATATCTCCTTTTCTTTAGTTCCATCTCAAAATGTTCTTGTCCTTCCTTACCTGGGCTTTCTTCTGTCAAAGATGAAAGCTTAAACTTCTGGGCAAGCACAGCACGGGGTTTCTGTGCTTAGTGCATAGGGACAATGCCCACTCTGCCTGGTACTTCAGTGTACCATGGCTGTCCTGATTGATACAGTTGCACACAACCATTTTGCACACATGTAAGTCCATCTTTCTATACCATCTATATAAATGGCCTTAAGCTGAACCAGGGGAGGTTTAGATTGGATAGTAGGAAAAATTGCTTCGCCGAAAGTGTTGTCAAGCATTGGAACAGTCTGCCCAGGGAAGTGGTTGAGTCACCAGCCCTTCAAGTATCTAAAAGACATGTAGAAATCACACTTAGGGACGGGGTTTAGTGGTGGGCTTGCCAGTGTTAGGTTTGTAGCTGGACTCAATGATCTTAAGGGTCTTTTCCAACCTAAATGATTCAATGATTCTATGATAAGCATTTTGTAAACACTTTGTTGTTTATAGAGGTTTTTCAATAGCAGTTTGCTTATGAGCTTGCATTCCCGCATCTGAGACCACAGAGCATCTTCCCATGGCATCAGAGGCCATTTGTTGAAGCTTCAGAGAAAAGTTCTGTCTGATGGCAAAGAGCATTAGTAGATCTGTAGCTATATTTCCCTGTTTAATAAGGAAACAAACCCAAGGGAAATCTAGGTTCAAAGGAGAGGCCCAGCTTGAAGGGAAATGTTAGGATAAATGTCACTTACCCATGGGAGGGTTCAAAACACAGGGGTAGGAGTTTGGAAGGAATTATAAAATAGTGGCAACTTCCGGCTTTAAGAGCCAAACACCATATTTGTTGTAAGACAAAGGGATTGCATTTATTGTCACCCTGAAACTACAGAGAGAACCCAGATCGTGGCTCTTCTACTAAGCATTATGACAGATTTCTGAGACTGAAGCTGTATGTTGTGGCTCAGTCAGCAACTCGAGAACTGACTGCTACTGCCCTCCTCACCTGTACCAGCTCTGCCACCCTCGGCAGATGCTTTACTGAGCTCATTCAGCCCACTAAGCCAGCAGAACGCTATTCTCTTTTCTTTGCCTGGGTTAGTTTTCTGCTGATTCAATGAGCTAAACCAGTTCAGTGCAAGATTAGACAATCATCAGGTCTAACATCAGAGGAGTGTGGAAAAGAGGAACCAGATTTTCTGCTTTCTGTGGAAGCAAGCCATTAAAGTGACTCAAGCTGTAACAGGTAATTTTACCCTGAAAGGTAGATTCACAGGTGGTTAAGCCAAGCTGAGACTGTGCTACTGGCAAAAGACATAATTCCATCCTTTTCCCTTCCCTTAGTCATGCTTTCCTGATGCCTCCCTCCTCTTTGCTGGCTCTGACATTCATGCGGCCACATGTTAGGCTAGATCCGCTTGCCAACAGAGCTGAAAGCTAATCCAGTTTGTAAAAAAAAAAAGTTTTTTTTAATTTTGGCAGCCAGCTGATCCCGCAGCCGAGCAAACACCAATGCCAGGATGAGCCAGCGAGAGGGCCTGTTTTGGTGGCAGCCTGCACACACGTCAGCATAAACCAGAAGTGCCTCCACAGACCATAATTTCATAAATGCTTCCAGCCAGCTATTGCTGGAGCTGCTGCCAAAAGTAACACAGCCTTGCCCTTTGGCCACACCAGCTGCTCATTCCGGGCCCCAGGCACCCCCTGTGCTGTGCTGGAGAAGATGTATAACAGAAAACTGACTGATAAATGTAGCTGGGGTTAAAAGCAGATTTTTTTTTTTCCTCCAGATTTATATTCCCCATCAGTAAGGCTTCTCTGAAGCCATGCTACCAAAGACCTGTCACATTATAATTGTCTCCTAGGGCGAAACACCAAGGAAAAGAGGTGAGTTGAGAGCATTTTCCAGTCTTATCCTTGGCTGCAAGCCTGCCTTTTGTTTCCCAGTGAAGGAGGTTAAGGCTTCACATCCCATTGCAGAGGTGTCAGAGCACACACAGAGTATGCTCCAGCGTCGAGACAGTGACTTCTTGAAGCGCGCTGCTTTATTCGGCTGCGCTTGTGTGAGCGTACCCTCAAATGGAGAGAGACAATCTGAGCTGTACTATCTAGTTGCTGTGGGGACATAAATACATGAATAAATCTTCAAGAGCTTTGATGGTGATAGCAGCTTGGTAAGAAGATGCTGTAAGATAACTCAAATAAAGAAACTATTCAAAGCAGCTCCGTGTATCAAACACCTTACTAATGTAAAAATGTTTCACAACTACATCGTATCTGACTACATTTCTTGTCAACAGATACATCTGGACTATATTAAACACTCCAAAAGTAGGATCAGAGAAAGCAGTTTCTTGTTGTTCTTCCATAAAAGCTACTTTTAATACACATTGTAGAAATACCAGGCATTAAAAATCCATGAAGGATCGTCAGCGACTGAAATGATCAACTGCTATTCTGAGGTCTGAATTTCAGAGATTGCCTTGATATCTGCAGGGTCTCGGATGACTATTGGAGCAGTACTGAAAAGCTCTGTAGTTTTACATACAGAACTTTGACCCACGCAGTTAACTAATATTCAACACTTTCCCTGATTTTTCTGCAAGACGGGGGGAAATCAATGATGAATCCAGTTATCTCCTTAGTGTAATTCTATTTATTTACAAAGAATGTACAGCCACGTCCCGTTTCCTTGCACGCAGAGGAAGCAAATGGGAGGGAGCACTGTGCGGCAGTCCAAGTTCGCTACTCTAGCCAAGATGCCTGCCCAGAAGAAGCTGTCCCTTGGCTTTTTCTCAGGGCCATGCACCACTGCTTCTCCCACTGTCTGCTGGCTCTCGCGTGGTGTTTCCGGTCCCAGACATGCACACAGGCAAACACAGCTGCAACCAATCTGTGCTCTTGCTGCTGCGTTCACAAGCAGTCCCTAGAGAAATCTCTCTGACTTTCCCCAAATTATTGCTTGCTCATACGAGTTAGCTCATCTTAGCGCTTGGCCGTGTAGCCCTGTGCCGTGGGCAGCGGTTTCTAGTCTTTATCTATCTTATGCCACAAAAGAACTTAATTGCTCCTTCCTGAACAATGGATGGCCAGCGTGCCTGTCAGTTTTAATGAGGTTGGTGATTGCCTACAGATCAAAGCTCTGCTCTGGTGGGTTTTGCTTATATTGCATAAAAAGGAAAGGAGGAGTGACCTCCAAGGTAAATAGAACAAGGAACAAAACTAATTTTCATATACAATTTCTTCTATGACTTGGCAAGTGTCATATTAACTGTATAAAACAGAAGACTTCCTACAGACTGTTAATCCTCACAAGAACACATTATAATGAAGATTTCAAAAATACAAGCACAACCTGTTTTTCATCTGAGACCTTGTCTGTATCATCTTCCAAACCACAGGCCTGACCCTGGGAGTGGAAGGACTGCTTTCAATAAACAAACCTTGATTTTCCAGTCGTGTACCATCATTTACTTCTATGCAAGTTGCATAGAGACGTTACTAAATCCATTCCAGCATATTTAATAACTACGTTTTTCTTTGGTTTTCACAGGTGTAAATGCCTTCACAAAACTTGTGTCAGCGAAGAAGCAACTCCCTGTGGTTTTTATCTGCAGGGCAAAGAGGAATTATTTTTCTGAGAACTAATTAGTCATGTTGTATTATGTGCTTTTTTAGAGTTCGCCTCTCTCCTGCAAATTTGGCGATATCAGGGAACCTTTCTGGAACATACTTGTCTGCAGCCAGTAGATGTACTTTGCAGGGCTAATGAGAGACAGTTCTATTTTGTGAATTAAGCTCTGAGTTAGAGAACAAAACAAGTCAATGACCATCATTTTCTTTCAACAGGACCTCCAAATACACCTGTGTTTGTGAAATGGGTAGGACCGGTCATTTTCTTGTTCTTCTAACATGGTTCCCAGACAAAATATCTCTGCTGCTACTGTTCAAGGAAATAAAATTAAAACTCTGTGAGCAACAAACATGTTTACGCATGCTGAGAATAATTTTGCTTCCAGTGTGGGAGGGTCCTAAATACTTGGCCTCCCCAGTGAAAGAAATGCACATTCGAGAAGGGCCCAAGCTGAATTAACCCTTCATTACCAAGCACAATTACACTTCTAAATATTGGAGCCCAGATCTTAATTTCCATGGGGCAGTTCTTTGTGCAGTGTAAAAATTCTAGTGTTCAAATATGCTCTAAACAGGCTGACAAACACATTTACAAATACAGTACTATCCTGCTGGAATTGCTCACCTTATCCTCCCAGAAAGGCATACGAATAAGCCATGTTTCTTACCAGCTGACCAGCTGACTTCTGACATACTTCCACCAGACCAACGTTGTTATCTGCTTGGTTTTGTCCAGTGCCAGAGCCTTCACTCAGGGCACGCACGCATCTTTGCCACCGTTCCTCCACAACCCGTTGTGACATCAAGCTGTCACCGGCCGCTGTCGTGGTGTGCAGCAGCTGGGAGGCGCACCTGGACGGAGACAGGACAGGCACAGGAATGAGAGCAGCTCTGACCTTGGCCCCCTGAGGCTTCCTGCCCACCGAGCACATCGGCACTGGAGTCAAGGTGCTCCAAAGCAGCACTGGCAACTTTTCCAATCTGTGGCATGCACTTTAGCCCACAAGCGCTGCTGCAGTCTGCCGACCTGTAAAACCAGCCTCTCAAGTTAAGAAAGCAGCGGAACAGGAAAGTGGCAGCAAGGCATACCCAGCCACTCCTCCCCAAAGCCCCATCCCCTTGAGTCCAGCTGTTTTGCAATGCTGACTTTGTGTGGTGAGATGTACTTCTTTTCCCAGTGCTAATTTTGGGGGAGAAAGGTCTTACTAGAGCACTGATAAAAAAATGGGATGGGGAGTCAGTTGAAGGTTGAGTCTCTAAGTTTTTTTTTACTTTTGAAATATATGAACATTTGTCATTTAGCATTTACTGTAACAAACCCGCAGTGTGTGACAGACAATAAAAATCCCACAGTGACTTAAATGGGACTAATTATGTGAACAACAAGCTACCAATGAGAATCATGATGCCCTCCATACGAAATAAATAAACATCAGTTTCCACCTAATATTTACTTCTTAAAAGTTCAAGACTAATCCCATTTGGCATATTTTAAGGAAGTGAGCTCTTCACCCCAAACGTTTATGGGCTGTAACAGTAAGTCCAATAAAAGAAAGGAAGCATATTTTAAAGCTGCTCTTAAAATCAGATTGGTTTTAGGCACAATTTTGAGAAAGACAGCATTTCACCTCATGTTTCAAGTAAAGGGGTAAGTGTGACTGATACAGCCCATCCAGACCAATAAGACATTTCTTGCTACGAAGATTTATTTTAACAAGGGTTTTTGAATATCCGCTTAACCCCCTCCTCCCCCAATAATGTTGTACCACATGGGTTACATTAGTTGCATCATATTATATACTGTAATAAAATGTCAAGGGAGATTTCTAGGTGAATTGCCACAAAATAAGACACCAGCTGAAAATAATAAGAAACAACAATTTCATCCCAAATGGGTTTGGAGATAAATAAGCCTTTACATATATAGATTTAAACAATCTGCTGTCTGCAAAACATTCTAGAATGGCAGTTCACAGTGCAACATTTATTGGATATTTTTTCTGTAGATAAATAAAAATGTGAAGTAGCTACAGGTGGGCTTCTATAGCCATGTTATCACTATTTACTTTATTTGTTGGAGCCCAGTTTGTGGGCCCTGTTCTGGATACTGTGTGCTGTAGCAACAGCTCTAGGACTTTTGCTAAAGAAACACTTGTGTAACCCAAAGGCCAGAAGTCAAGCTGCAGCTTTTTAAATTACATGGCATTCTGCCTCTATGAAAGGGACACAAAACTGGTGCCAAAGTGTGCTTTGCAATAAAATGGTAAGTGCAATGATAGCGTGCTGGCTTTTCACTGTAGCAGTCTGTACAGTTGAGCTCAACTGGTCCTGAGTACATCAGGAAAAACACTCCGCCAAAGCTTCTGAACAGATGAGAAAACACTCCAGAAACAAAGGGGACCCAAAAAGCTCAGAGTTAAGACTCACTATCCGGCCAGGTCTGGAAGATGAAGAGAAACAGGAGCCTGTAGGGAGCAAACGTGTGGAGGCAGGCGGGGACACCCTGGTCGGGAGAGGCGGCCGCCCCCGGCCGGGCCCTGCTGCGCCAGCCTGTTGCTTCAGGGGGTCCCATCTGTTCTGCCTTGGATTCCAAGAATTAAAAAAATAAGAAGGGGAAAAAAAAAAAAAAGACAGAAGATAAATGTGGTTCTTGCTACTTGAAGCCAGGAAGAACTGACCAGTAAATTTCCACGAAGGAGTCCCTTCCTTCCCACGTGGCCTGGCACGCTCAAGTGCGTTGACGTGATACCTACTGTCTGCCCATCATCATCATCGGTGTCCTCTTTTTTGTATATACATGTAAATTGTGCTTTATGTGGGTGTATATAGACATCAGTTGTTCGTTGGGTGGCCATTTGGTGGGGCCAGCGCCCCCGCCGGGGGCCACCCCCAAGCCCCTGCCACCTCCACACACGGTGCCTCAGAGGTGGAGGAGAAGGAGCACGGTTCCGGCTGCGCTCGTTTTAATTTACATTTTCACTTCCTGAGGAAAGATGGGGTTGTGATGTGGTTTGTTGTCTTTTTTTTTAGACCGTACTCGATGTCACGAGAGCCTGCTGCCCGCCATGTCCC
>NW_010099073.1:17360-17826 GCF_000699245.1 Pterocles gutturalis | reverse complement strand
TGCAAACTTCAACAAGCAACTTCCCCACAACAGAAATCAAAAGAGAAACCGAACATACAATCCACCCCTCGTCTCTCCAGCACAATGACTTCCCACATTCCAAAATTATTTCACTATCAAGTCTAGTCCATGTCTTGCCCGTTACCGCTCCCAGTTATTATTTTTATCATCCCAAATACCTCAGCCCCACGTTGGGCGACAAAATATTGTCTTGGTGTCAGGACCACCACCACCATGTGGTCGCAACACCCTACCCCCCCACTTCCCTAGCGGTAAGATGGGGACGGATAAGAAAAAAAAAGTGGAACCTCCTGAGTTGAGATAACGACAGATTTTTTTAATAATACCACACGAGGAAAGCAAAAGGAAGGAGAATATAACAATAAGACAAGATATAGAGTACAATGGAAACACTGATACAATGAAAATCTCACCACCACGAGCTTCACAAAAGAGACCCCTCTCC
>NW_010099073.1:0-17231 GCF_000699245.1 Pterocles gutturalis | reverse complement strand
GAAAGAGTAAATTTTAGAAAATGTTTTTTGTTTTGTGCAAGTGCATTATTAGTTATGATATGACAAAATTATTTAATAGATGAGAGAACAGAGGTAACTTTTTATTTCTCTGTTAAATCACGTTAGCAGTTATTTACAATAAAATAAATCCTGGAATTCTATACCAAGAGATTTGCAACTGGCCTATTAGACGTAATATAAGAACACAGTTTGTCCTTCAAGCTAGAATATAAATCTGGTAGCAGGGGGCATCCTAGACTGAACCGTAGTCACCTGCTTTCATCATCAACTTAATAAGATCCAATTTAAGATAAACCATCTTCATCTCTTTGTTGATTGAACAGACTGAGATCTTATTTGAGTTGGGGGTAAAGATGATACCACCCTCTCCTAAATTTCCTGAAGAACATAAAAATGAACTGTGCACAGTCAAAACTCTGTAAGTCAAGCAAGACAAGGTGTGTACGCGGTAATTAAGATGGACAGAGAAATTATGCAACCCTTAAATGTTAACTGATGCCTAGGGAATCCAGTACGTTTCTAGCTTGAAAAATGCCTGATAGTTAAAGCTGTTAGGGTTCCTTTACCACTGCAGTGGGCCAGTACTGACAGTATTCCATGGGACTTTTTTGTTGTTACCTCATGATCTCAGAATAAAAACAAAGTTACCGGTTACGGTGATTAAAACTCTATTTATACTGTAATTAAGCACACAGATTAGAGTGGGCAGTTTTCCTGGTTAAGCCAGATCTCAGAGGTGCTTAAGCTGTTTAGAATACAAGTGGCTATTTCTTTGGTAATGTTGCCTAACTTCACAGGGAGTACTCAAGCAAAATCCCATGGGGCTAGACGTGAGAGGGCAGTGCAGTCCAGCATGTGAAGTGCTTGGCAGCAGCTAAGTGACAGTTGTTTGGTGCCATTAAGGCAAGTTCCTGAGTGTGTACAGTTATACATCTGCATAGCATCATCTAAAGGAACTTTTCTGATGATACTTCAAGTATGTTTCTGCAATGCAGTCCAATATCATAAAACAGATCCAAATTTATTTACACAGTACAGGGCTGCATAGAGAAAGGAACTCAGGTCAAGAAGTAGAGTAGTTAAATCAATTCAGTCCAAGCTGATGAAACAGCACTGCTTCCAGCCCCACAGCTAGCTTTTTGGTGCTTGCTTCAGGATCTCTGATCCACGTTATGCCGTACAATATAAGCATGTCCTTGATTGTCTAGGAAAGTTAGATGGCAGGGAAGAAGAGGGCTTGTGTTTTCAGCCTGGTGCTCATCTCTGTTTATGGATATAGTCAATTGAATAGATTTTTGCCTGACATGATATGTATTGTCTCAAAGTGCAGGTGAGAGAAAATGTAAAGGCTGACTGCTACCCTTGTTTTGACGGCACTTTCACTATCACTAAAAAGAAAAATGCTTTCTCTTCTGCAATATACTCTTTCAGCGGCCAGCAACAAAAAGAAGTCCTCCAGGTTAGGACTGCAGTCTTCATACTCAGATTAGTTATCAGTAGGCAGCAAGACAAAATTATTTCAGGAAATTTACCTGGATTTAACTCATAATTAACCAGATTAAAATTGTAGACTTCAGAAAACATGTATAGGCTTTCCTCCTTGGTTAACCCACTGTTTTGAAAGATCGGGGTGAGGTAATAGCTCAGCATCTCCATCCCCAGGGTAGACAACCAGCTGAAAATGAGCCAAGGTGGCCAATAACATGCTGGCTTGTATCAGAAACTGTGCAGCCAGCAGGACCAGGGCAGTGATCCTCCCCCTGTACTCAGCACTGGTGAGACCTCACCTTGAATACCATGTTCAGTTTTGGGCCCCTCACCACAAGAAAGACATTTTGGTGCTGGAGCGTGTCCAAAGAAGAGCAATGAAGCTGGTGAAGGGTTTAGAATGCGCGTCTTATGAGGAACAGCT
Source organism: Pterocles gutturalis (assembly GCF_000699245.1). Lineage (NCBI taxonomy): Eukaryota > Metazoa > Chordata > Aves > Pterocliformes > Pteroclidae > Pterocles > Pterocles gutturalis. Next base: position 15,298 of record NW_010099073.1, on the reverse strand, counting down.
GAGGGAACTGGGGTTGTTTAGTCTGGAGAAAAGGAGGTTGAGGAGAGACTCTATTGCTCTATACAACTACTCAAAAGGAGGCTGTAGTGAGGTGGGTGCCAGTTTCTTCTCCGGAGTTGCAAGTGACAGGACAAGAGAAAATGGCCTCAAATTTTGCCAGGGGAGGTTTGGACTGGATATTAGGAAAAATTTCTTCACTGAAAGGGTTGTCAAAGCATTGGAACAGGCTTCCCAGGGATGCGGTTGAGCCACCATCCCCAGGAGTATTTAAAAGACGTGTAGACATGGTGCTTAGGGACATGGTTTAGTGGTGGACTTGGCAGTGTTAGGTTAATGGTTTAACTCAATGGTCTTTAAGTCTTTTCCAACCTAAATGATTCTATGATTCTAAGTCTAGCATCTTGCTAAAGGAAACATTCTGACCTGACTGTGGCCAGACTTCACCAGAGAGCACACAAATGAAGGGCAGTGTTTGGCCTTTCCCTGCTCGTGAGCACTTATAAAAAGCCTGAGAACTGATTGACAGTATTTTTCACTCAAGAACACAATGATGGCAGAGTTTTCACAGAACTGTTTGTGTCATTAAGTACTTTCATTCTTCTCTCTTCAGTGTTTTGTTAACACTGCTGACTTGACCCTACAACCCTTGCTCACTCAAAACTCCCCCTAGCTTTAATCAAATAGAGTAGTGACTAGAAGATGGGGATGTATAGTAGTAAAATCTGCTCACAGTTCTGCAATTTGTAAACAGCCTTGAAGCATATCCAGCTTACTTGAACTTGGCATGTGAAAAAGCAGTGTCTGATAAATGTCAAGGACCTCACTATGGTCTTTTTTTTTTTTTTTTTTTTTTCTCAAGGTAAAGAATGTCATGCCATATGTCCTGTACTACTTTAGTACTCTGCCTTAGGAATTCCTCCACTTTTCCAAGAGGTGACTGGAATATACGTTTTGTATATCACAAGACAAACAGATACAAACACAGACAATTAGTGGAATGGTAATATTTGCCATGATTATTGCTACTAAATATTCAAAGGATGTGACTTAGTGGCAGTTTTTAATTCAGAGCACCACATGGCACTGAAGAGAAGGTTACCAAGGTTTCTAAGTGCTTTCGGAGTGATTTTGAGACAGACAGTTTTGTCAGAAGAATACCAAGAAAGAATAGTAAAAAAATAAAAAAAGTTGACTAATTAAAAAACCCCTACAAAACCTCCCAAAGAAATTAGCTGATTTTACAAAAAATCTCCCACATATTCTGTTGAAATTTATCTGAAGCACAAGTCTTGCTGATCATTAATATCACATTTTTTAAAAAGGAGTTATTCAAGTGAAAATTATGGGTGAAGATTAATGGATGTTTATAGTCATTGTGGGGAAAATTTAAAAACCCCCCAACCTGTAACATCTAAGAAAAACAGCTTGCAACAACTTCACAACCATCTCAAATAGAAGATTGGAGGAAACAGAACAAATATGCTCTGAAACTACTGCCATATTAATTCCCTTATGTGAAACAGGGTTATACAACCAGATTCCTAATCCCAAATCAAACTTTCCAAGACAGTGTAAATGAGTATGGCCATTATTTCCAGATACACTGTCTACTATCTGTGTTGCCATTTTAGGCAGAGGGTTAAGGGCACCTGTATGGAAACATGCTAGATTTTATTTCATACACTCAGTCTGATGACAAAATCAACTGAAGTCAAAAAGAGTTCTTTCATTCATCCTAGGGAAAGTTTATTTTAACTAAAATGGGTCTTCAGAAGAGAATCAAAGTCCCTGCTCCTGTAATTAAACACAGAAAACACAAAAACGGTCAATGGATTAAATCCCACTGATTAGAAACCTTTTCTCTTTGTTTCTGTAAGGCTGGAATAACAGCAACAGCTTTTCCCACAAAAGTGAGGATAACTATCCATTGATTCTATAACGCTTTGAAAATGTAAATATAGGTAAGCAAACTGTGAAATAAACAGATGATTTTGCTCCATTGCCCAGGGAACTACCCCTTCCCTCTGAAAAACCCCAAACCAAAACCAACATGGATCCTTTTTGCTAGACATATGCACATGAATTTAGCATCTACTGAGCAAATATAGAGATGGAGGGAGAAGAATAATATGAGGAATTTTATGAAGTTGGGAAAATAAAGTATTCCACAAATATTAGCCTTTTATTTTACTACATGGCTGATGGCAAGGCTGTTTTACCCGGTAAGAATAGTTATTCCTTCCTGTAGTCAAGTTTCATATTGCTCAGAACACAATCAAGATTGAGATCTTAGAGACTAAAAAACTAATAAATTTCTTGGGGAGCATAAACTGAAAGTCATGAAGATAGAGAAAATATGTAGGGTAGATCCTACATAAGAGCAGACTAAAGAAATTGTCAGATGCATAATGTCTCAGGGGAAAAAAAGAAAAGCTTTCTGAAATGTATCTAAAGTCCAAGGTTAGTGAAAATATTATAGTGAAATCATGCACCCCGAGAATGAGATATCTGATGAACCCTGTTCCTTCCCTTAAAATCTATTTAAAACTAATTCTTTATTCCTAAAAATAATTTTACGGAGAATATTTTTGTCAGTTCATAGTTTCTGTACTGCCGTCTTCCTTTTCCGATCTCAAGAAATTCCCTTTTACATACAATGAAAATTACCCTCTTCAAGCAGAAATCATAAGGGCTGGTATTGTCAAATGCGTCAAACAATCTTAACTGCTTTTTTTCTCACAGTATATTCTACTCAGCATTTCCTGCACACTACTGGGATGTCGTTTCTTTCTTCCACTTCAACAATGCAGAACCTTTACTGCCAATTTAACAATTTTCTTTCTAAGAAGTACCTTTGCTTTTACTGACATTCTGTTCCCAGGCTTGTGGCAAGCTCTTTGTAAATTCATAAATAAATGGACAACCAATTTGGCATCCACAGTGAAAACTCTTCTTAAAACTCCGTTTTCTACAGAAATGCTCCACAGAGGTACACAGCTGGTGTCTCATGATTGCCCATTCTTAGAACACTCATGAATGTCTTTGTTGCTTTACGATTTCTGTTTTTCTTTTTGAACTATATGCGGTTTAAAGTAAAGAAAAAAACAGCTTTTTATGTCTGCAAACAACTTGTGCTGAGGACTCCTACAGCAATAACAAATACAAAATAATATCCTTGAATCCAAACATCAATATACAATTATTTATTTCATGCCTGTAAGGTAGATACTTTTGGTTCCATGGACAGAGCATGTTGGAAGATTCTAAAATAATAATAGTTTAAAAAAAAAAATTGAACAGCACAGGGTTTCACTTGTATATAGTTGCTTTTTCTATCCTTGCCACAGGCCAGTTCAGGAGAAACTCCTTTCCAGTGATGCTCTGAATAATGCACAAAGTGCTCTGAGATGAAAGGTGTTATATAAATTCAAAACCATTATGAAGGACTAATGCCATACGACTTTTTAAGAGACAAACGCTGTTACCTCTTGTCACTTGGCACATGTCATTCAAATTAACCCAGCTTTTCGCTTTTCATGTTGCTTCTGATCCACTGTTGGAAAAATCTGCTGTACAGTTCCTGCGAGCTGACTCTTTGCTGTAACATTGTAAATGAGGTCTTGTGTTTCATTCCCTTACCCTAAAGTAGGGTTAGCTGTACCTACAAAATTCCTGACAGACACTGCTATGCAACCTTTTCCCAAAGGTCTTGAATGATGGAGAATTTGCAGTCTCTGCAGACATGGCTTTATTTTCTATTCCTTTCTATTTCCTATGATATAATCTGAACTGTGCTTGCTGAAATATAAAGCTCTTATTTGTGCTCCTAATGAAGTCTGTTAAGTAGCCACAAATACAAGTGGACAACTTGTATGATACCACTATATTTCTTTCTCTATCTTGCTGCTATTAAGAGTACCTTAAAGTGTTCAGCAAAATAATTGAATACTCTGGTGTCCTGTCTTCTAGATTAAGGTCCATTTTAAAGATTATCAATCCACTGTATAAATGATAACACAGGCTTTTCAGACTCTGGAGACCTCTGTCTTTGTGATTCTTGTTTGCCAAAGGTGAAGACCGCATTTTTGTTGCTTCTTGGAACAAGTGGTAATGTTTGTTGGTTTACAGAGTTGCCACACAAGAGAAATATCATATTGTTCTCAAATTACCTTAAATCACAACTGTCATTCCTCAGTGAAGAATACACCTGTACATCACATGCTTTACTAATGCATTAAGAACAGACAAAGTGAAGAAAAAATAAAAAAAACCCAACAAACCAGTGGAGCTTATGGCTGGTTCCTGATGAGCCCCGGCATTCCAACGACAACTAGCAATCCTGGTGTTCATGGAGAATGACCACCAATATCCTCCTTCTCGCCATCCCACAGGAGGCTATTGCCTGGTGCTGCCCAGCTGTGAGCCCAACATCCCCTTGGTTGCCCAGGGGAGCTTTCCAGGACTGTTTCCTCCCTGCACATATACAGGGTTATGAGGATCTCCTCCCTAGCTCCATTCAAATTTAGAATTAATTACCCTTCAGTAAGAGCAAGCCAAAAGCTTTGGAAAAGTGTAGGGTGGGAGATAGGGAGGGGAGGAAAGAGACAACACGTATTTTGCTGATAAGTTTGTGGATGTTTGAAGATCTTAGAAAGATTTACAAGCTTCACATGTTACTTCAGGGACAAGTATTTTTTTGCTTTTCTATTTTTGTCCAGAAGAATGATTTCTTATTTGTAGTATGATACCATGTGTTTCAGAAAATGCTGAAGGGTTAAGTATAGAGAATCTTCTTCCCTTTTAGTTTTTTTTAGATATCAGTAAATATTTTATATCCCACATAAGTTAGTAGCAGCTTTCAAAACACTTTGAAATTAATGGGAATTTAAGTGATTCATTTGTTTTTTTTTTTTTTGTTGTTGTTTTGTTTTTTTAACCCAATTTAATTTAAGCTTTTCTTTTGGCAGTGGATAAAACCCCTGTTTTAACAGATTCAGATTGGGAGGGTTACATTGTATTTAATCAGTAAACCTAAAAAAAAAATTAATACCCCAAAACTGAGATACTTCTTCTAGCAGAGAAATTGAACCTCAAAGAGGAACAATAATGACCCAGGTGACAACATTGAAAAGTTACCTAATTTTACGGTGTAGATGGGCAGTGTGTGAAGATAAGTGTAGACACCGAAAAGTCAGGAAAAAAAATAAATTCTGGCAGCAGTGCTCTGTTTCCTAGAGAAAACTTCTGAAGTATGGGGCCTATATTTAATTATCATTTTTAATTCATGGAGTTAGGTATATAACACATACGTGTGTGCATCTGTACATGTGTGCGTGCACATGCATAAAAATACTCACATTATTACTGACGTAACTAAAATTTAAACATTTGCAAATGGAACGTTAACAGAGAGAAATCAAACGCTTAACAGGCAGGAAATCAGTGTCAGAGTCCAATACTCTCTGACCAGGTTCTTTTACGTATTCTCTGAGTAGAGAGTGAATTGTTTTATGTCAAATTTACTTATTTGAAATTATTTTATGTTGCATGGGATTTTTGACTTAGCACATTGATACAAAATATACTGAAAGCACAATACCAGTGTGAGTTGCACTTAGCAAAAAATAGCAATTGCAGTACACGATTCAGCTACAATACCAACGTGGTCCCCTTTGCTGGTCTCTATCATATGCTCACTGTCACAATGCTGGGTGTTCCCAGTTGCTGGGAAGGAACATGTGAGTTGATGCCATCTCCTGCCCGTTGCCCTTTGGGAAGTTCATTTGTTAGTTGTTTAGTTTTTATACTCTGTGTTGGTCTAAGTCACGTATTGACTTCCCCCATGCTCGTCTGGGTAACTTGGGGAGATGTTCACAGTCCTTTAAAGAACTCAGGAGAAACATTTACACCACCCGTTGATCCACTGAATTCTTAAGAGCTGTTTACCTGAAACAAAAGCCACCCTGTGGTCTCCTGTGTGTTGAGATATGGGCAGCAGCAGTGATCAGTCACACCCTGCATTATTCCCTGAGCTTCATGGGCACATGCTCCTTGCCCACCTCCTCTGAGCCTTCTTTCATTGTAGGGGTTTATTGGTCAGTGATAGAGTGACATAAAGGATCCTATTTACTAACAATATTTTTGACTCTGCAAATCAAACATCCCAAGTCTCTCAATATGTATTCTTACTCCTGAATATAATATTTTTGGCTACGGAAAACAAAGAAGTTGATCTAATGGCTCATGGTAAATATTAGAAAGACTTTGAGGAAGGAAGATAGACATCACGTGAACTGTCTTGTAATGTTTTAATTAAAATCTTATTTAAATGATGACCTGGTCTAGAACTTTACCTTTATTTTATCTATTAGTTCCAGAAAATACTTTTTTTCCATTATTGTTTACATAACAGTCATGTTACTAGAGCCATTTCTAAGGTTTTAATGTAGCTTTTGAAAAGGTTTGGCTAAGAAATATGCATAAAAGCTGTGAAACATATCTTGCTTCCTGTGAATGGTAATTTATCCATTAGGAATATCACCAGTACAGTTAGAAGTACATTGAACAATCACAAAGGGTGGATTTTACCCTTCTACAGAAAGTCAGTATTAGAACCAGTGTGCTACTGCAAGCCTGTTTAATTCCAAGCTCTGAAGATAATGTCGAGATGACTGTTATAGAGTATCAAAGGTCAACTCAGTCTATTATTCCCTTTATGAAAAAGAGGTTTTCCTCTCTCATTCACCACCCTTGTATTTTTCAAATAATGTTTTATCTTTTTTTGTTCCTTGGTCTACCTTATATATTCATCTCATAAATCTTAACAGTCAGAAATTAACGCTCATGTCTCAGTTTTGAAACAGGAGCTTTCATGTTCAGGAAATGAACAAGTAATTCATCGCATTGTTTACATCATCTGGAACTGGACTAAATACAGATATACATAAACATAGGTGCATAAAACACATGTAAATATTAATTAGAAGTACATTAGGAGTGAAAAACTTAAGGACAGGTTCAGTCCTTACAATTAGGTAGTGCTAGAACTGACCTGTGCTTAAATATCTTTTTAGCTGTAACTGCTGTTCTTTACACTTGCACTTGATGAATATCCAGTCAATGTATGAATAAGTTCTGTCCAGATATAATTAAAACATATTTAAAATACCTTAAAGAAATTAACTTTATGTCTTTCATTCCCACAGTTCAGCAATTGCTTTGGCAGCATGCGTCTCTCCTTACCCTCACCCCCAAAGTCATGTCACTGTGTCATATCTGAGACAAAGAAATTGAGAAGCATATCTAAATACACGGATGTCGAGGGAGTGATTTACCTAGCAACAGTAACTATGTGAAAGTTTTTCAGAAATGTCTCTCTGTGCCTGTGATGGTACCTTAATGGCTTGGATTTTAGAGAACTGAAGAAATGGCTGGGGGGATTCTAGCCAAGCAAAGCACCGAATGACATGCAATGCACATACATTCTGGGAAACACAACACCATCGGTGCTCAAGGGAATTTATGCACATCCTTTCCATTAAACTGTAAGCATTTGTGGTCATAAATCCATAGTTAGAAAAACATTATTTTACCCTATGCTACACTAGATATAACAAATGTGTGAACAGAGGAAACATGCTAGGATAAATGTTTCTGAATTGTAATAGCCATCATTTTTTAAAAGCAAACCACCACATAAAGGATTATCTGAAGTGTTACAGCAATAACCCTGAGACCAAGGAGGGGGGGAAAAGCTGAGGTGGCACTATGATATACATCTACTGTTGTGTCAATAATGGGTACTGCTGACAGATGACCCAGGGGATCAAACCCTGATGTACACAGTGAACAGCTTTGTCTTAGGCAACTACTTTTTTTTAAAGAAAACCATGTTCACATCAATTCAGCATAGTAACAGGTGAACACAGGTTAAAATAATGTAAATCTAGAATAATCCAGTTGAGGACTTTAATAAAGCCACTGTACCTAAGGATCCACACTATGTGAATTCAACATATGATCTAGAATAGAGTCACCAGGCAAGATCATAGCTCTCCAAAACCCATACCTCTTATATGCCACCCTATCTCCCCTCTTCCCACAGACATTTGCCCTCCATTCCTGTAAATTCAGTGTTTTCCAAAAGGTACTGTAACCTGAGCCATCAGACCTTTGATGTAGGTATCCTGTTGTGAGGTCCACTCTGAGGTTAAACTCAGGAAAACAGCTTTTATTATGGAAAAGGGATAAACATTTTACATAGAGAAAGTTCAAATTGTATCTAATTGAGCAGAAACACAGAAGTGTTTACAGCTAACCCCATCCATTTTGCTTCTAGCTGTGGTTTTAGGCAACTGAATAATTTTCTGAATATTAGCAAACTCAACGTGTTCCAGATTGGTCCTTCAGTCATCTCTGAGGGCTCTCAGGCTACTTGCTGCTGCTCTGAGGGTGATCCTGCTTCTCCCCTTCCTCTGCTGCACGCTGCAGACCCTAAAACTTTGGCTTCCAGTGAACAAACTCAACTGCTCCCCAGGGACTGTTCTGATCCTTCAGGAGTCACCCTCTGACCCATTTTTCCAGAAACTCACAGCTGAGAACAAACAGCATAAAAAATAGAGTTCATCGCGCTTGTCATCATAGCAATATTTTCTTTGCTCCCTCTTCTAAGATACCATTTCTTCTTCTCTCAGTATTTCTTCTGTCTTTTCCTCTTCTGTAGCTCTGAAGTCTTCTTCAGTCTGGCTTACTGAAACCATTCCTATATCCCTGCCTTTCCACACTGTGTTTCTTCAACTTTGGATCTTTTGCACACAGGAGGAGTTTCACTCTCCCTCTTCCCTAACAATGGTTCTGGCTACTCATCATTCCCCTTCTCAGTGCTTCATGTCTGAAACTGTATCACCTATGCAGTTCCTCTACCTCAACCAGTTTATTCGTACAGACTGTTGGATCTGGAGTGATCCCTTATTTCTCTTTCAGCTCATCCTCCCACACCAGCAGCCACTTCCTCTTTCTTTTCAGACTTCCACTGATCTTTGAAAGGACAGAGAATTGTAACATCAAAATGATTGTATAAGGACAGAGATATAACTCCGCTCTTCATAACTGTACAAACGATGGAAGAATGTGGCTTTCTCACAGCTTTCAACTGTATTCACTACAGATTAAGAGTATCTCAGGGAAAGAAATCAACACTGTATATTAGGAATCCCTACCAAACAAATCCTGAGCACCGAAACAAGAGCATTTTCCTTAAATTCAACAGAACTTGTGCAGTCAGTAAAATTCTACTGACAGATCCAGTAGCCTTTGTTATTCTGGTCAGTTCTTCTTGAAAAAACACTTGCAACTACATGTCTTAATGCATTTCATGTTATTACTTTCCAGAGAGTTGGTAACTTAAAATTCTTCATTATAAACTGCAGCTAAGGTGCTGTGATGTCTGGACAGTTACTTCTTTCATTTTGCTTATATAGTTTCAGTATATATGTGGCTGATTCTAGCCACATACTTCCTGCCATCTTTTGTTTCAATGGTAAGAAGCAGGAAGTGAGCAAAAATGGGGTCTGTGTTACATGTGACAAGATCTGTGACTGAATAGTCTCAATGTAGAGATGCTAAGTCTAGCCTTAGCAGTCCCAAGCTATACTCTCTTTTTCCTTTTCCTGCTATCGTAATCTGTACTAATGAGGTACATGGTTCTCCCTCTATAGCATACAAACAACATGCACTCACTCTGCCTGGATAGTTATCTCATCTGAGCAGCTGCAGAGGTTTAGTACTAGTTTGGCATGGCTGTTGGGCTCGTATCTGAACAACACCTCCTCTTCTATGTCTCACTCCGTACTAGTTAAATCCTGGCTTCTCTCTAGATCTAAACCAAGCAAATCACAGCTAATCTTCATTTTTTGTTCTCTACCTGACAAGTGCACTGACTGGAGGCCAATGAGGTCGCCTTATGTTCTGGACTAAAGGGTAGAAACAAAAAAGCCCATGAAAAAAAAATTCAAAAACACACTACCTTTAGAGTTAGCTGGTACTGTTTTCACTGCTAGAAGAGGATTCACCTGTTAGTAAATACCGATCTTTTGGGAAAGTACACACATGTAGTACCCACTTTTTTTACAGCGACGAAGGCAGGAGAGGCAGCTAGTGCTCCTATGAGCTCAGTTCTTCCATTGCTCAGACAAGATTCCTGCCAGAATAGAGAATTACCTGCTCTAGTTATGAACGATTCTGATTTCAAACTGCTACCAGTGTAGAAAACAACATTCACTGATGGCATGCACCTCCACTGATCTGTGTGTTCATGGGCAACATGAAGAGTTAGTTTTCATGAAGTCCCAGATCTTGAAAGGCATGGTACACAAGTCTTGCAAAAGATACTGGGAAAATAATTTATGCCATACTATCCTAGGACTACAGTTTAGAGAACGTGGATAAGGGTTTCCTGGATTATTCATTGACCTCACCATAATGGTATAAATGCTAGGTAAAAAAAATTAACTGCAAAAGTTATTTAAAAAGACAACTACAGCTCTGTAATTCTTCAAAGATTTATTTTCTTCATTATAAATGCGTGCTCCCTGTGGGTTTCATTTAACTTAATTTTTTGTCAGATATTGGAAAGAACCGTTATATTCCCTTTCATGCACCCATCACTCAATTTATAATAAAAATTCCAGTGCACATCAAAAATTGAACCTGTTATAGAAATACGTTGTGACAGATTTAAACTGGATGAAATTTTACAGTATTTGTAAAACTGTTAAAGTCATGTATCTCATTTCCAGTAAAATGACTTCTTTCTGAAATACGGTGAGTGTACTGTACATCCCATCAATACGGTACAGGATATGTTTAAAAAAGTATCTGGGCAAACAACAGAGCTCTTATAAACTCTTATAAAAAGAATGGCTCTTTTCACATTGGTTTCAAATTTTAGATACACCTTTCTGTGATTTAGTAGAGTTTAATGTTTGTTGGCAGTTTTCAGTGGTTCTACTTTCCAATAAAAGTTATTTTGATTCAGTGACTAAAATGAGGCCTACATATATTTTCTATTAAATCTCTTATGTAAGCTTAACTTTGAAAAGTATATTACAGACAGGACATGATTCCTGGTTGAGATCTATTTCATATTTCCAGCTTAGAAACCACAGAACACGGTAGAGGAGGTTAAGATCTGCCCACTACTGCACAGAAAAAAACCTGTTTGCTAAGATTTAATTACTGCAATAAGAGTCAGCCACAACTTCAGCATTAGCAATTGATGAAGTTAGCACCTCCTGTGAGAGAAATTGTCGTAAGCGTATTTTGCTTACAGTGGTTTACTGCGTTGTAAAGTAACAACATAGTTCTTTTTTGTATCAGTCCTTTTTATTAGCATGATGCAACAGGTTTGATAAGCCTTTGTATACTACTTATAAGAATTAAATTTACGGCTATGCATATGGAAAGAGTTGAATGGCAACATTTGACCTTGTTCTTCCATGGACTGGCAAACAATTAACGAGAATTTCTCTCTTATCATGGTGTATGCATCCCTCTTTGGGGCTTACAATTCACCAATAGTCTTATTTATATTAAAGCTTTCATACAGTCAACCTCATTACAGAACCTTCTTTTAATATTCAAATACTCTGGATGATACTTATAGGTATGATTCTGGAAATTCATCTAATAAAAACAATTGTCTGTGGATACAACTTCATGACACTCTGACAATTACCTAATTAGAAATTTTTTTTTTCCCAACATGATGTGCCATTTAAATGATTTTACTGAATTAATTTCTGACTAACTGGGGTGTGGGAAGGTTACCCTCTGTACCTCCAATTTCAAATTTCGGAATTAGAAATAATAATGTTCATATCTGCATGAAATGTATTGCACAGTATGTGAAACTGACAGATACATTTTTCTGTCTTCCCTAATGGATTATGAAGTAGTTGACTTTTTTCCAGAATATTTCCTCATTACTTTTGCAGCTTAGAAAAAACCCTCATCATCCAGTGGCAGTGGCTCTGCATGAATTGTCAATAGAGAAATCATCAGCTAAGCTTAATATGTGGCGTGGAATTTAGAGTTCTGTAAAGTCTACAAAACACTAACTAACTAACTAACTAAGTAGCTAAAAAGTCCTACTCTCTTCACTGAAATTAAAGTAAAAAGCACATTCTCCTTGATAATATAGGGCTGGCATCCCCTGTGTTTCAGCCATGAGACGACAGATTCAGTGCAAAGGGTTAATGAGCCTGACTGACAATGCAGCAGAGAGAAGCCCTTGAAGCTGGCACAGACAGCTATTGGAGGATTGGTGCTGGAGCGTGACTTGGATAAATGGAATTGAAGAACAAAAAAAAAAAAAAAAAATCACTTTGTTTATCAGCCCATCATCGTCAGCCTGACCTGCTGAAAATGGCACAAAAATAAAACTGTGAAAGGTTGTTTCCTGTAAGCAGCTCAGGTGTTGCAGCTGCTCTGGGCATTAATAGGAAAAGTGTTTCTCTCCCAAAATACTCCCATTTTATATGATTTGTTGTAATACTCAGGAAAGTGGTACACCTCAAGATATACAGAGACAAAAATAATTTCCAGATTACAAAGTAAAAATCTAATTGAGAAAACTACAAAAATGGATAGTTTTGGCTGCAAAGCAAGAAAGAAATATTTCCTGCTTGTGTACTTCAAGCAAGAGTCAATGCTGGCTAGTGCATGCAGCTATAAGAAAACACACAGAACTGAAGTGTCATTTTCTTCCAGAAAAGTCTGAAATCTAAAGCCAAAGCAAGTTAGGTTAAGTCTGGACTTTCAGGAGGTGCTCAGTACCCAGAAGGATTCTGGTTGGTGTGGTCAGAGGGGAAAGCAATGATAGCTACATGGAAAATACCTTAAATTTGATGTATGTATGATCATTAATAGAGTACAAATAACTGAGCTGAATTCCTGTATATGTTGACATTCTGGCAATTATCACCTGCAATGATTACTGTCAAAACCTGTAAAACAATTCTATAATTAAAACAACAACAACAAAAAAAGGGATTTCACTCTTTCTGTTTAAGTGTTCACTATGCTGCAATTTTTTTCTCTTAATGTAGAACATCTTGAAGCATTTTAAGCACCTTTAGTTTCTCATGCTATTACATGAGCTACAAATTGAAGATGCTTTAAATTCACATGGAGCCCTTTAAATCATGTTATTGCAATGAGTTAATCAGTATTCTAAAAAGATTCTCTGCACATTCTGCAGGAAGCTTGCAGAAGCTGGCAGCTGCTGCTGTGTTTTCAAGGCAGTGCTGGAGCGAGGGACAAAATTATGACTCCACCTTAAGCTGTGAACACCATTATTCTTCATGCAGTTTAACTGATGAGGATTGTGATTTTTAAAAAAAATCTTATATCCGTAATGCTCTAGTGGTTGAACTAAACTTTGATACAAACTTTCCAGGAAACATGCAACAATAACAGACTGTCCCTGAGATCAACTTATGTCACAGCTAGCTTGTTCACACAGGAGCTACCAAACATGGATACTGGCTGTAGTTCCTGCTTTTAGTCATTATTTCAAACAACAGGCAGCATTTGAATTTAATTGGTGTTATAGTCTGTAAATATGGTTTTGATATGGTGAGATTCTCATCGCCGGCGAAAGGAATAAGGCGTTCCTTCTTTTGGTTGCAGTACAACCAGGCACCTGAAGTGAAGCAGAGACATGAGCTGGTTTTCAATCTTTAGTGAAAAACTTAAATGTCTTGCTCTTCTGCTGTCCTGGTGAATTTCACAGGAAGATGTCTGAGGTCAAATTAATATACAAAGCTCTTTGTTACAATGAAGAAGAAAAGCATCATCTGCTCAGGTGTGTTACATGATGAACATGTGAATTTGTTTTCAACTACCATCCTATCTCGTGGCAACAGTCTGGGTTGCACCTGTATGCTATATTACTCTTGAATTTCATTACTTCTTAAAGTCCATCTCCTTCCAAATCAATCACTACACAATTGCCTCTCTACTGGTATTTCTCGAAAGTAGGCTTCCAGCTGTGTGGTCCCTAAAGAAAACAACATAACAGAAAATCTTGTATGGATGTCGCAAGATCCAGTCCTCTTAATGTAATTGCTTCTCTTTTTCCTTCACCTGTTGTGGTCCATCTGATCAATTCCTCATGTTTCCATCTCTATCCATGTAAAATAACACCTTGATAGATAATTTGGCTAATATTTCAAAGTGGCAAACTCTCTTAAACTCTTGTGGAGTCTTTTTCTGCATTTCAGTGACAAAGCAAATTACACACACACACACAAAAAATCTTCTTTACAGCCACAATATTAATTGGTACATTGCAGTGCAGCAAGATAGTTTGGATGGTCACTTCTTTAAAAAAAAAAAACCAAAAACAGTTTAAGCAATGGAAGTTCAGTGGAAGTACCTCTTGCACAGTCTAGCTGTGAAACTACTGACACTTTTAAAAACAAGAGCAGTCTGGAGTCACAAGTGTTCACTGAGTTCATATCTCTTTGGATCTAAGGGTTGGTTTAAGCTTCTGTCTTCCAAAGCATTCAAAACAAATCACATCAAGATACCAGTATTAAGGTTCCATCATCCAGTCAACAACCTGGACAATGCAAAGATAGAGTTGCTATGGAGCCACAATCTTTTTCTTTCTGGATATGCAATAAAATTCTATTTCTCAAGCAGGGAAAAGGAGACAATTTTTGTAATGCCTATCTTGAGAGTTTGCTCCCTCTTTGCTCCAGATTTTGTAACAACTTGGTAGATACTTTTTCAGAAAAAAAACAAAGATATTAGTATTAGATTCCCTACAATAGATTTTCTTTTATTATCATACATGTTGAGTATGCATTTATTTTCAGAGGGGATGACAAGCAATCCATGGTATATGCTACCACTCTTTTGCAGGTAGAGTCAAGACAGCAGCAGGAGCTGGCTAGTCCAGAAGGAAAGGCAAGCCAATAGCTGAGTGACAGCAGGGCAGGAGGGGCAGCATCCTCAAAGTTAAAGGGCATAGTCCCATGATACTCGAGAATAAAGAGCAGGTCCACTGTTTGGCTGTCAGTACAGATTACCAGGCTAGCCTGTAACCACAGAGGAGGTCCAAGGTCAAGCTGGAAAGTCAAGTCCACAGGTCAGGAGCAACAAGACATATGGGTGATCACAGGGAAAGCTGTAAGATAGCTGTGGCAAAGACAAGGCTAAGCATCTTGGCTTAAAAACCCTTCTTGTGCAAATAGGAGGAGGATGCCAACGAGGCTTCTCACAGTCTTTTCTC
>NW_010099072.1:5603-11581 GCF_000699245.1 Pterocles gutturalis | reverse complement strand
TCCCTTCCAGCCCAAACCATCCTGTGATTTTATGGTTCTGTGAAACATCCTGCAGGGAGAGTTGTGCTTGTGGCTTCCCACCTTGCTCTACGCTGCACCTGTGGCTTGGAAACTGGATAAAAGAGACATTGCTCTGCTGCTCGGGTAACGAACACGAGCAGTAAATACTCGTGTGCAGTTCTGGCTTCCCATAGCACTGTAACAGCAGCTCTCAAAGCTGTAGCGAGCCATTTTGGTGCCTGGGTCATTGTCTCGTTTTGCATTCAGGTATTGCTGCTGCACACCTGGGGCTGTGATGATGGGGCTGGAGCAGGGTTATGTCCATCTGCCCTCAGTTATTTTCTGTAAAACCTGACCTGTCCAAGTCCAGAAGTGAGTACCTGCAGGGACGCTGAGATGTCTTCTACTGGCAGTGGGAGTGAGGGGACTTTTTCTCTGTGCTAGTGCATGCTGACTGCTGAGCACCTTTCTTAAGACAGCATGCAGGGGAAAGAAAGCCAGGATTAATAGTTAAATAACATCACTGCCTAGCTTCCCCATGTGGGGGGACATTGAGACACAGAACTGGAGGAAGGGATGATACTTAGGACCATTTTTACCAACTTTTAAGACAGTTTAAAAAACTTCCCAGAAAGTGTGTGGCCGTGGGAAGAGATGCAATACACACAGTGGAGTGACAAGCAGGTGCAGCAGAGCCCCTTCTGCTGTGACTGTCAGCCAGTGCCCCCAACACTTCTGTTATCCAGCATCCTTTGGATGACGCTCAGTGCTGGTCCCATACAGCATGCCTCCTCTTTGGGATTTAAGAAGGAACTTGAAGAGCTGATCTCTCTGCAGCTGAGACATGCATCAATTCTGCTGATTTTGATCAGAGCATGCAGCATCCTTATCTGTTTACTGACCCCTGTAAGCAGGTGTCCCACTGCGTCGCCTCCGTGATGCCTGCCAGCAGCGTGGCAGTGGTGCTGGCTGAGTTAATGATGCCAAAGGAAAAGTCACGGTTCCCTTTTAGTTTGCTTTTCAGACCCTGCGATTTCTGATAGGCGTCGGCAAACTCACAGAGCGTAGAGCTTTGCGGGAGAGCCCTGCAGGGTGAGCTCTCTCTCCGGTGGTTACTTTGATCAAGCGTGGACTTGCGTGTGCATAATGCTTCATAAGAGCGGTGCTTTGTGGCATTGTGGCGAAGCAGCGCAGAGGCACACTGTCTTGATGCAGCTAACTTGCTGCCCTGTGAGCAAGTGAATCAGATTGTAACATCCCAGAGCAGACATGGCATTTGATGTTGAAATGAAAAGGGAAAGAACCCCAATCTTTCCAGCGGTTGCCCGCAGCTTTGCTGTTTCACTTTGAATCTGTTGCCAGTTGTTCAGATGCCAAATCATTTGGCAGACGTAAATCAGGTATTCCTGCCTGTGCCTAGAGGAGAATAATATGTTACTTCTAACATTTGTATTATTTTATGTGTCGATTCATCGTTACTTAAAGGTTTTTCAAAAGGTGGTTAAAACTATGCATAAACCATAGTACTTTCTCAAAAATTAGACCACGATTATTGCAAGTATAACTGCAACTAATAAATCATTCTGAGGAAAACACATGCCTTTCAGGTTAGTAATATTGTTTATGGATGCATAACAGTCCAAAAGCTGGCTACTTGCGTCATTTTTCTCAACTTCTTCTGAAGATAATAGTAAAGATTTCTGTAACTATTGAGATCTCCTGATCCGAGCAGACAGTGTCCCAGTGACTGTGCATGGCGCTGCTCAAAATGCTTCTGAAAGTTAATCTGAGCCTTTGAACTTGGGTACTCTGCTCCCCTGAGAGGGTCTGACCCAATTGTTGGGTGGTGATGCAGGAGGAGGCTGGAAGGTAAAGCCCTTGCTTGTTTTGCTTGTTTATCATAAGAAGAACCAAAGGGCAATGAGAAGGGTTTTGGAAAACCCTTCTTCCAGTCGTGGAAAACCTGGCTTGCTGCCCAGGAGTTTCAGGAGTGGTTCCTTGGTGCTGGCCTTCCAGGGGGAGAAGAGGACACTGACTTCAAAACTCTCCTTGTTTTGCACAATATTATCTCCCACAAACTTGATTACAAACCGATGTCCCATGTGAAAGCCGTTTATGCCACCCAAGATGACCTTGTTAATCCCACTGATGGCTTAATCACTGCACTCTGAGCCTGCTTTCTGAGGAAGACCTTCTTGAAGCTTATTCAGGAGATAAAGGATGTGGAAGAGCTCTTCGTGAAGGAGTTTTGAAAGGAACTTATTATCAGGCATGGTGTGGGTAACACTGATATGGCTTGGGAAGAGATCAAAATTCAGCACACGGTGCGTGGTGAATAATGTGACTCGACTTGGTTCTGACCTTGTGGGATTTGGCGTTATCCCTGCACACCAGGAGGATGTTGTTTCTCGTGCTGTGGGTACAAACATGAGGCAGCTACAAGGAGAACGTGGTGGAGTTACTGTCTTTGTGCTCTAAAAGCTTGACGAAGACTTAATTGGCTTTGAGAAGCCTTAATTGACCTTGATGTCATCTGGTGATGCCAGTGAAAATGAAACTTGTTCAGAAAGGAACAGAGAACCCTTCCCCTGAAGGACTAGCACGGGGGTGTCGGTCCCTTGGGTGCCCGCAGGTGAAGTTGTTCAGGACAGAGATCTGCTCCAAGAGTGGGCAACAAGGCCACGGGTGCTTTGTGAGATTTGATCTGGGGTTATAAAGAGATCTGCTGGCCAAAGTCTCAAGCCAGGAATCGGTCATCCCTTAATTTATATTTCAAGTAGTAGTCAGGATTGTCAGCCTCAGCAAAGCCTCTCCTGCAGCTTTTCAGTCGGTACCAGGTGTTAGCGATCCCGTACTCCTGCCTCTCCATCCCCCTGTCATCCAGCGTTCCTCCCTCCTCGCTGCCTTCTGTTGCAGCGTTGATAAAGCAGATATTCCCTGAAGGAGATGGGAGGACCCGTAGGTAGTGATGTGGGTAAAAGATAAACAGAAAGAAGAGGCAAAGCTCACTAACGCAGGCAGCTTCTTGTTGTTGACAAGGTGTATCGGATCTCGGGTGAGAAAAAACAGTGAAGAAAATCTAGGTCAAGCCTGATAACGTGGAAATTAAAATGCGAATAGCTTGTGGGATGCGGGAATTCTGGAAATGTTGACAAGGAGCAACAGCAGTGCCAGGTTCAGGGCCAGGCTGGATGAGGCTTTGGGCAACCTGGGCTAGCGGGAGGTGTCCCTGCCCATGGCAGGGGGTGGCACTGGGTGATCTCTCAGGTCCCTTCCAACCCAAACCATTCCATGATTCTGTGCCTCTGGGAGACAGCAGAGGAGCTTGCCCATAAACTTGGGTTGCCTGAAGCCCTTGTGAGCTTCCTCGTGGGCAGCCTGGGGGGAGACCCAGCCGTGGATGGAAGATGAGGAGCTGCAGACAGTTGGGATCTGAGGGGTTTGCTAACAACAGGGATAACAGAGGAAATGTTGATTTGAGAGGAAATCCTTGGATTATTCAGCTTTGATTCCAGCAGCGTTTGGACATGGTCAGGAGTGAAAGTAACCAAGGAGAAACCGACACGGTGGAGTTCCAGCTCCTTTGTGTGAATAGGAAGGGAGATTAGCACGGGAAGCAGATCGCGCTGAAGAAAGTTTACTGGATTGCTGAAATTACTCATCCATCCTGTTAAAGCTTTTTGTTTAGAGTTGCGTCTATAGCTAGAGCTGTTCAAGCAAAGCCCTCAGGCGAAGGAAAGCTTCAGTGCTTTATATTTAAAAAAAAAATTCTCAAAGGCAAACTTTCCTCCCTCCCTCCTCCTGAAAATGCCACGAGTCTTAAAATTGTGTTTCTTTTGTCTGGGGGTTTGCTTGTGCATCTGTCAGTCAGGAGGTGACTGTTTTTACTGTACTTTTACCAAGATAAGTGTACTTCCAAAACTTTGTAGTGTAGATGTGGCTGAAGAGTCTGTCTTGGTGATCCCTTAGGAGCAACCCCCAAAGTGAAGTATTTGGCAGGAGCTCGGAGTTCAGATCGTGTTCCTGCATGTATTGAGGATCCGTGTTAGTGCTCTGACTCATGTCTGCCGGCCAAACAGCTGCAATCGTTTAGGAGATGACTGTCCCCCGCTGTTTATTAGTGCTGCAGGAGGAATGTGTCCTCCTATCTCAGTTTCGCTAGCTCAGAGCCCAGGAGTTTTGCACAAGTACTTTCACCCGCCGTTCACATTAACGCGATGAAATAGCGAGCGGCGGCACTGGGCGTGCAGCGTTCCAGCTGTGCTGCGCAGGGGAAGGTGGGTGCACAGCTGGCCAGAGCAGCGGCTCCGTGTGCCTGTCTGCCAAAGGTGTTTAAAAGTGTCAGCCTCTGGAGGACAGTGAATGCATTTAAAAAATACTAAAAAAAAGAAAAAGAAAATAGGTTTATGCGAGATGATAAAGCTTCCTCAGCAATCTAGGAGAAAACATTCGGGTTGCTCTCTGTCACTGGACAGATGTTCATAATGCCGGGGTCATTGCTTAACAGCGGTGCCTAAACTTGAAATGAAAATGCTGGGAAACAGACAAAGTGCCTGAAAAAGTCAAAATGAAACGGCCCTGGCTCTGTTTTGGGAAGTAATGAAGTCACATATTGAGTCCCCAGTGGTGTTGTGCTTACAGTGTTAAAGCTATTTTAGGACTGGAACAAAGAAAGCAAAGTAAGCTTTTTTTTATTTTGAGAGAGAACTCAAGAGATACCGAATCACCAGCATTTAAAGTGACTGTGTTGTATCTCCCAGTAAGAAGGATTTACATGGTACTGTTACAATCATCTTGATTATTTAGTCCCGTAGCATTTTAAAGTTTTTTCAATTTTTTTTTTATATTATAGTGGGTTTCAGTAGTGGCCAACAAGTTGGAATTAAATTTGTAAAGCGTGCTCACCCTGACCTGTTCTTCTATTTGTTGACAACTTTTTTTTACACTTTGATTCTGGTTGAAATTCTGCATTGTGTAGTTCCAAAGCTTTTTCAGACTTTCTTTAAGGTGCTAGTTTGGAGGTGGACTGATCCCTTGGGTTTCTTTCTACTGAAGTGGAGATCCTTCGGTAGGTGAAGTACAACCTGCATGTGTTTGAAATGGCATTTAGCAAGTACTGGTACTATTCAGCCTGCAAAAGCTGTCTTTAGGCTTACCCAGTGTATGCTAACTGTCAGACTTGTTCTTCTGGCCTTTCTTCACACAAATCAAGAAAAAACAAGAAGCAGAAAAATGCAGACGGCAACAAGGCTGAAAATAAATTGTAAGTTAACACATCTCAGAAGTGTTCTCACATTTCTGTTTCGCTGTTGCCTTTACACAGAATATTCTCTGTTCTTGGTGTTCATTGTTCCATGGAAATCTTCGAGTGCAGCACAGCAGGGTCAGGATGTGTCGTGTTAGGGGTTCGGTTAAACAGACCCCTTCGCTTCTGGTGTCTGCTGGGTGTGGAGAGTTGCGGTGTCACTGGTCACCTTCAGACATCTCGGTGTACCTTTGTGCCAGACACCCTGGGTTGGACATGGTGCAGGATTGGCGCTGGGGCTGTGACAAAGGTGTGTGTGATCAAATCTTTCCTTTCTTTCACCAGTCCTGGGCTCAATGGTGGGGGGTGGCATAGACCCCCTGCCAGGCACAGCTCCGGCTTCCCTGCACTGCTGCCATTGCCCCTCCACTGCCCTGTGAGCCTGCTGCCCAGCTCGGGGACGTGGAGGGGTCACAGGGCTGTGGATGCTGGGTGACACGTGTGGTGTGGAGACTGTTGAGGGAACATCCAGTGCTGAAAGGGGGCTACAGGAGAGATGGGGGGGCTCTGGATCAGGGGGTGGAGTGTATTTTCTCCAACATCCTTGCAAAAGCTTATAACAAAGCATCTGGCCATGCAGTCAGTGCTCACCGAGAGAGTTGGGGGTGTGCAGCCTGGAGAAGAGAAGGCTCCGGGGAGACCTTCCAGCAGCTTCCGGTGCTGGAAGGGGGCT
>NW_010099072.1:0-5421 GCF_000699245.1 Pterocles gutturalis | reverse complement strand
GCTTTGGGCAACCTGGGCTGGTGGGAGGTGTCCCTGCCCATGGCAGGGGGTGGGACTGGATGGGCTCTAAGGTCCCTTCCAACCCAAACCATCCTGTGATTCTGTGATATGATTCTATGAACATCAAAAGCATGGGACTCAAAGGGTCCAGACAGTTCCCTTCCAGAGACGACACCCTCAGGAATCCCTGGCTGATACCTAAGCCAGAACATTGTGCTTTGGACTATTACCCTTTTCATTCTCCAAATTGATGTTGGAGTTTAGGTCAGCTCCCTGGTACGTACCTTTTTGGGAGGAAGGCAGAGGACAGATGCTGCATGCAGGGTGCGGAGCAGCCATTGGTATGTGGAAAGGATGCTCAGTACAAGGAGATTTTAGGTAACGCCAGAGGTAGGAGAGTAGGGCACCTTCTTTACGCAGAGTGCTCAGTTACTGGAGCAAGCCACGGGGAAGGATGGGCATCTGTGATAAGTATAACTACAGAAATATCTGGCAAAACAAATAAGAGTGAATAATTTTTAAGTTATGAAATGTTCATCTAGAACAGGAGATGTGGGTTATGTTAGCAGGGTATGGCCCGTCCAGCCCGAAGCTTCTGTGCGAGCCCTGGGCACTGGCTGGGCTTGCAGGGACGGGCCAGGTCGGTGGTGGATTGTCAGCAGAGGGTGCCAGAGACCAGCAAACCAGCCCGCGTTCTTCCAGCCTCCAAAGGGGACAGCAGGTGTGAGCCCCAACACGGTGTGTTCTGGAGCCAGCATCCTTTCCTGGGGCTGGAGCGCAGTGAGGGAACCACCTCGGACACCGAGAAACGGCCTCGCAGCCTTGCTCTGAGTCTCGGCAGTGAGTTCAGTTGTGCTGATTGCTTCCAGCGTGAGGTTCCCAAGAGACTGAAGGCACTTGATGTGTTAGAGAAGATGTGCTCATCCTGAGAGAGCTTGGTCTGCAGAGTGGTACCCAGATGGCAGAGTAGGAGGACTTGACGTGCTTTGAGAAGGTGGAGAAATAAGAAAAAGGCAGCGATCAGCAGCCATCGGCCCACGCTTGGATGAGTAGGCAGGAATTTGTGCATGCTGCTGGCCTGCAGGAGCCTCTTGGTGGGAGTGGAGATTCGCAGGTGATGAGGGATGTCATTGTGGGAGCCTTTCAGAAGATGCTCAGAGCCAGCAGTGTGGTGACAGAGGAGGTTGTTGGCAGATTTATTTTTTTTCTCATGGTGCAATGAACCTCTTCTTAGATGATCTGTTGCAATTAGCTTCCAGGAGGGCAGACAGCAAACTGCCTCCCAAGTCTCTCTGGAGGTTACAGGGATACTTAGGAATCATGTAACTTTACAGAAGTATCTGGCAAAACAAATAAGAGAGAAGGTTTTAATTTTCTCCTGCCTATCTGTCACTCTTCAGATCTACAAAAAAAAAAAAAAAAGGCAAACATTATTCTTCACAAATGCTCTGATAGGTAAACGCCCCGCGTGGGTGTGTGTGCCTGGGGGGTCACAGAGTCCCTCCAACAGGGGAGCATCAGGGCAGAAATTCCTGAAGCATCACATTGAAGGGTCTTCCTGGGCTTTCAGAAGCTGAAGTCCAAGCTGTGAATTTTTTTTCTTCTTCTTTTTTTTTTTTTTTTTTCCTTCTTTGAAAAGGAGGACCCATCTCACTGCAAGAAGTTCTGTTAGATTGTCCCTGCCCACCCTTTGGAGTAGCCCTCCTCGCCGTCCTGCTGCAGATTGAATCCCAGGATGGTTTGGGTTGGAAAGGACCTTAAAGCCCATCCAGTGCCACCCCCTGCCATGGGCAGGGACACCTCCCACTAGCCCAGGTTGCCCTAAGCCTCGTACAGCCTGGCCTTGAACCCCTCCAGGGATGGGGCATCCACAGCTTCTCTGGGCACCCTGGGCCACTGCCTCACCACCTGCACAGTGAAAAATTTCTTCCTAATAATCTTCTTTTCAGATTATAAGTAGTGTGTCGCTGTGTTAACTTCAGTCGGATGCTGCTGGTGAACTGTTTACCCTGGCTGGGAGGGAAGCGGTGACCCAGTCGTTTGAAGCTGCTGCTGTTATAATGGAGGGTCAACTCTACCGTCAGGAGTAAAACACGCAGACATGAGCTGCTGGGCTGTGGTTTGCACAGCTAGCTGGAGGTTGTGAAAGGCTGGGTGTGAGCCTCTTGGTTCCAAATATTGCTCCACATGGTTGGTACCTGCCTGTGATGACTGTTTTATTCTTGGTATCCTGGTGAGGCCGATGGTGTGCTAGACCCTCCGCATGCGTGCAGGAAGACATGTTCTCAGGTGTCCAGGGCTTTCTCCACAGGTTCAGGTTTTATTTGCGCCCTTGGTGTCACAACTATTTGCTTATGGGTGGTGGGAACTTGGACAGGAACTCCCATTAAAAATACATTCTTTTCAAGCTGGTGGGTTTTACCTGCTGAGAGAGATAGCCTTGATAATCCAACAGACTCTGATAGACATCTGTTGATATTTTGTCAGCTGCTTTCTAGTTTTAATGTCAGAACTCATGAGGTGGAGGGTGTACACTGGAACTGTGAGGCTCTACTGGGTTCTGCTGTGTTTGTTCTTCTTTGAGCCTTCAGCCATGCCAGTAGATCTTCAGATTATAATAATTTTCCTTTCTTTTCCTTTCTTTTCCTTTCTTTTCCTTTCTTTTCCTTTCTTTTCCCTGGTATCAGTGCGTTGTTTTTTTTCTATATCCTTATCACAGAGAAATGACGTTTCTATTTCTGTGTAGTTGAAGATTTATGTGGTAAAGGAAAGACTGTAAAAATAGGTGTAACTGCTGTTTGCATTTCAGCCCACGGTACGAGGAGGCCACAAGCCTCTTCATCATTTTTTCCCACTCTAAAATAACCCAGGCTGCAGAGGTTGCTTGTGGATAGGCTCGGTCTGTGGGTGATACGTGATGGACTGCAGTCTGAGATGCTCCTGAGGTTCAGGAGTGGAGCAGAGATTTTGGGTGGTGTAGCTTAGGCGGTGTGTTATGAAGAAGGAAGCGTTGGGTTTGTGACTGATGGGACCCTAAAAGCCAAGTCTGAGCCAAGGGCTGCTGAACTTGGTTTAAGTACAGGATTCAAAGTCTGTAAAAGTCAATGAAAAGACTCCCACAGTCTTCAGATAATGCTTTTGTTGGGACTTCCAGGACTACGGATCCTTTACCCACTCTCTTAACTCTTTTTTTTCTGCAGAGGGGTCCGTAATGCTGGATGTCTTTTGCTGCATGTGCCTGTATGTTCTGTAACAATAAAGCGATAAAAGGTTGCAAAAATGTAACGTAGGCTTAAAAATAATCACAGTGGAGAAGCCTACAAATACACATTGCTTCCTAGCATTTGTCTTCTTGTTTTTGAAGCTTTACGTTACTCTCACTTCACATTTTCAAATCTTTTTCCATAACCAAGCGGAATAGAAACCTACTTTTTTTGTTTTGGTGACATTTTCTGAGGAGAGATGAGATTATTTTACTCAGTCTCTTCACCCAGCTGCTTGCTGGGCTTTAAGGAAAGCCCCGGCTATGGCAGGGCTTGAGATACCGGCGCGGGAGCTGACCCCGCAGAGCGTTAACAGACTGCCAGGAGAGACAGTTGCTGCTTTGCTCCTGTGGCTCTGAAGCTGAGGTTTCAGTAGTCTCTTGTTCACTGCAGCCTGGTGATGGCCTTGCTTGAACTGAAATTGCTCCAGAGGAAGCCGTGGCCTCCAGTTCCCTGTCTGGGGTGGCTGGGGCTCAGCTGTTGCTGGGGAAGCTGGACCATGAGCTCTGTTTGCACCGTCACGTGAAAGAGCCTTCTGGTCCACCTGGATGCACCTCACCTTGGGGCAGCTGTGACCTGCAGCCAGGGGAGGTGGCAGATGTTTGCTAGACATTTCGTCCTTTTTGCTTCAGACCGTGTGCATTATTCAGGATGAATGGGTGCAATCGTTAGCTCATTTTGCTTAAAAATGAAGCAAAACACTCCTCTATGGCACTGGTCCCGAAATCAGGAGCCTGAGAGTGCCCACACCTGCTCAGGAGGAAAATCAGAAGTCCTTGGAGAAGCAGTTGGCAGCTCTTTGCAGAAGCCTTGTGGGAACTCGATGATCTTTGAGGTCCTTTCCAGCCCTAACCATTCTATGATTCTATGACTCTTTAGCTGTTCTGTCCTGGGTTTTTGAATCAGGAGTGCTTTGAACCACGCAGAAGACATCCGTAACAGCAATTATCTTCTAATGTGCTGTTATTGACCAGTGTAAACTGATCACAACATCCTGCAGGACTGAAGATGTGGAGTTACATTCTCCCTCTGGACACACTTGACTTAGACCTAAGTGGGGCTGACTTAATAGGAGAAAACCACAAGCTTGATCCCAACTACAAAAATAACAGACAAGGAATGAGAAAATAGCCTTTTTAGTGAAGAAAAATTGATTTACATTTAATATTAATTCCTGAATTACTTTCATATGATGTAAAAAAGCGGAGCTTGAGGGTTTTTAGATAACATCAAGGTTGAAAGAGGCTTTGAGGAGAAATTGTGATTTTTTTTTTTAATTTTTTTTTTTTAGTGTTCAAAAGAATGGAAGTAGTGCCTCAAAGTGTCTTCTGGCAAGAGACATTCATTTTAAATTACTGGATGTGTCTGATGCCAGTGATGTCAAAAACTACAAAGCGGTGCAGAACAAAACTGGGGCAGTTTTTCTGCAGCAAGCAATGATTCCTCATGGAGTGAAAAGGGGGAGCAGACTGAGATAGCATGATGGGTTCTCTGGAAATCTCAGGCATTAGCCTTGGGTTAATAAGGTTTGGCTGCCTTCAACTGTGTATATCCCAAATGTAAGGAGTCTTTTAATGTACGATCTTCAAGAATGCTGCAGAGTCGCAGAATAGTCGAGGTTGGAGGGGAGCTCTGGAGATCGCCCACTCTGACCCCGTGCTCAGAGCAGGTCAGTCAGAACATGGTGCTCAGCCCTGTGTCCAGTCAGGGTGGAGACTCTACAGCCTCCCTGGGCAGCCTGTTCCAGTGTTTGGTCGCTCATACAGTTAAAAAATTTTAGAAAGTTTTTCTTTTTCCTAATGTTTATTCCTGTATTTCGGTTCATGCCCATTGCCTCTTGTCCTGTCACTGGGCACCACTGAGAAGAGTCTGTCTCCATCTGACTCATGTGTCCATGTAGATATATTGAGATAAATACAAAAACTGTAGGTAATTCAAATAACAGAGAAAGAATGAGTACATGATAGATGCAAAATACCGAACTTCAAAGCAGTAGTGTTTGATTTTGTTTGATACTGTTGCTTTGGCTGACACTTCCTGATGTGTTTGTTGATGTGCTGTAAGAGGAAAGCCGGTGTGTTCGGCTCTGGGGCACAGTAATGGTAGAGGGTGGGATTCAGATGGTTGGACATAGAATCACAGAAGGGTTTGGGCTGGA
>NW_010099071.1:10125-14945 GCF_000699245.1 Pterocles gutturalis | reverse complement strand
TCTATGATTCTATGATTCTATGATATTTTTCTTACTCATTAAAAAAAACATTCTATGATTCTATGATTCTATATTTTTCTTACTCATTAAAAAAAAATAGCCAGCAGACAATACTGAGAGAAATAGATCAAGAAGTCCTTGGAACCATTATGGAAGTCTTTTTTTGGAAAGCAAAATGAAAGGAATGGTGCCAGCTGAAAATGTCATTATTCTTTTAGTTTATTACCTTATAACCAAACTTTAATTTGTTCCAGGCTTTAACCTCCTGTTTTGTAGGGATTAAACTTAGTCACTGTCTGCAACATCTCATGAAAAAAACACTTCTGAAAGCATAAAAAATCATGTTGATCGTTATCCATAAAGTTTAGCTTTTAAAATCTAAGGCTCCTCTCAGAGGCTACAATTGTTTTATTTCTATTTTCTTTATGACTAGGATGGTTGAAAAAATTTCTCAGGACCAAAAATTTCATCAAAGTTAAAGAAAAAGTTGTCTGTGATTATGAAGATTTAAACCAGGAATTACTGAATAAAACACTTGTGGGAGGTGATTCAGGAAATAAATCAATGGAATCATATTCTGCCTCTCTCTCAACACTAACTATAGAAGGAACTTAGAATAATTAGTATCCTAAGCTAGATTTTCATGTGTATGCCTAACGGAGTGCAGAATGACTTTGTGAGGAGACACCTTGGAAACCAGGGAACGGCAGAGAAGAATCTCCTTTATTTTCACTGTGTTCATCTAGTCATTTGAATGCTCTGTAGTAATGAGCAATACATCACTTTTTTTTTTCCCCACCTAAAGAGAAAAGTTCAGATGCTGTTATCTAAATTAGCATTGTAATAGACAGCAGAGTCTTGAAAACAGTGTCCTGTGACAGTGACCAGCAGGACTGGTGCTGATCGCTGTAGATTACTATAGTACCACATTTTGTATTACAGCCTCTAATTGAACCTTAACAAGTTCGGTTCTTGGTTCGCT
Organism: Pterocles gutturalis; assembly: GCF_000699245.1. NCBI lineage: Eukaryota > Metazoa > Chordata > Aves > Pterocliformes > Pteroclidae > Pterocles > Pterocles gutturalis. The sequence goes on along the minus strand of NW_010099071.1, from coordinate 13,963 downwards.
TCCCCTTTTTGCCACCTCTGTTTCAAATTAACTGTAAAGAGTAGCTGTGATGTAGACATCTTTCCAGTTCCCACTGTGGTGAAGACAGACATAGAGAAACCATTTATCTTCCTTACAATCCTAGGCTTTTTGACTGGCTTCTCTGTACTCTGGAAGACCAGCAGACCCACTGGCTCACTCTGCGACACTTCTGATCTGTCAGGATAATTTAAAAGAGGATTTCTTTGTCTTTATGCTTTCAGTTTTTTTCTTGATCTTTTCTATCTTACCTCTCAAACTTTACATTCCTTTATGTTGCACCATTAGTCCTAACTTTCTAGTATTTAAACTGGGCTATGCAACCTCTCATTCTTGCCCCCATAATTTAGCTATTTTATCCCTTTGTGCTTCCATTGAAGGCATTCATACATATTTGCTTTGAGATACATAAGGAACTTACGTTTTCTGTGAGCAACTTCCATGATGATTCTCTGTATTTTCATTTCCTGAATTTTTCCTTCAATTACTTCATAAAAATATTCTCTATTTGAATGTTGGTATCATAAACCTGATTCTTCATTTCATGCCACCAGCATGCAAATCAGATTTGATTGCCATTATGGTCATCATTTCTAACAAACCAAACCTGCTTATAGTATATTGAACAAAACTTTGTATATTGTGCAAATGTAAGTGCAAGGCTAGTTTTCTCCTTACAATCAGAGTGCACTGTTCAACCAAAAACATGATTTATCATTCTAGCCATCTTCTGTTCTTTGCAGTTAATCAAAACATGTCTCATGCTCATGAGTGATACATTTGGAATATAAAGAGGACTCAGCTTCAGACAAATCATGAAGTATAAGAATCAAAGCCTTATCTTCCCTGTTACCAAAAAAGCACAGCAAGTGAGATAATGCCTAGGGCAGACACAGCCCAAATTATTTAAGGCTTTGATGACCAGAGTCGATACCCAAACAGAAATCCTTGTAGAAGCACTCAGACGATATGTTGGATACTGTAGATCCTGTACTATTTCTGCAATCCTGACTCACTATTATAATACAAACGACTGAAACTGAAAGCAAAATGCTGTTTCTTTTTTTGCAACGAATAACATCTTACAAGTCTATTTTCAGGGTAAGGTGAAAAAATCAATAACAAGCCAAGTGTTAACATGTTTAACGAATCCAAAGAGTAAGCTAAATTACTTCTCTTCCTTTTTAAAATGTAACAGATGCACCTCAGCACCCTTGTGTATCTGTATCACATGTGTCACCACTGCTGGAGTGCTTCGGAGGGTCTCTTCACCAAGGGCACAAGTGGATGCACAGTGACAGCAAGAAATGCTTTCAAAACACTAATGTTCACACTATTTAGTGTCTTTATTCTCAGCTTCACACATATACTTGCTGTGGTTTATGTCTTTTTTGAGAAAACAATCAGTGAACAGAGATTTTAAATGATTTATCCAAAGATACAGTCAGCGGGCATGGCATCAATGGAACATAGGTGACCGCTTTGACCATGAGTTTGCTTTTTTTTTGTTTAATTTTATTTAATTTAACAACATACATCTTTAAACAGAATAAGTAATGCTATTTAATTGCTCTACAGTCTGTATTTGCACCAGCATAAAATGTGTATAAAATCCTACTGATCTAACTCAATAACTACTTTGTCCTGTCTCTGCAATGCATGGAAATGTTAAGTGTCTAAAGATAGGTCCACAGTTATTAACACTTATTAGAAAAGATTTGTTTTAATTTGCATAGTATGGTGTTAGTTCAAATGAATCTATTTAATCCTGCCCAAACGCTTCTCAGCAAAATTTCTGTCTAATGCCAAAAATTCTCAGCATAAACTCTCTTGATAATAAGGCTGTCCTTCAGTGGCCTGGGAGACTGAGTTTGTTGCTATATATATTTATACATAGACATGATTTATTTCCTTGACATTCTTTGAAGTTGTTTGCCTTCTACGAGTATCAATGCATCAAGGGAAGAAAGTAGTTGGATGTCATTTTCTAAAGCAAACTGTAAATGGATGATCCTTATTAATACTAACCATAGAACTATTTTTATCTTCTCCAAGTACCAGGACATAAAAAGTCAATCAAATAAAAAGACTGAGCCAGCTCTTGTACATGAATAACATTGCATTTTCTTATGAGGCAAACGGTCCAGAAAGTTCACATTTAGAATGGAAGATGGCACAATAACAGAAACAATTCTCAAATATACATGAATCATAATAAAAATAATCTCCTTCTTCTCAAGAGGAAAATACGTACTAAATTGCATTGCTTATCTGTCAGCAAGAAATAATTTTCTCCTGGAGGAATGGAGAGATTCAAGAATTCTCTGAAATGGAATTGGATATTTCACTGAAATTTGAATAATAGTTTTTCTGAGGTACATCAATTATTTAAAAATATTCAATTTGTTTGTACTGCAATGTGAAATCTGTGTACAGGGAGTAATATTCCTCCAGAGCCCCGTATCTATTTCTCATTGCTGTTCTAGTGAATTCACCTGTACAGTTTAGAGGAAAGTTGTTCTCACAGCCCAGGTTATTTTCCAGTCTTCCAATTTTCCCACCACTAGTGACAATTAGTGCTAATTGTGAAGGGGTTTTTTTAATGATATAGACATCTGTCCATTAAGAAATAGGCTAGGACCACCAAAAAATTGTACTGCTTAGCCTACAGATGGGAACAATTTTCAGTCACTAATGATTGGATTGGAGTGTTAGCTGAAGGTGAAATCTAAATTTTCATGTTACTCATTTAAACTGTTTATTTCTTTATCTATATAGATATCTGCAAACAGTGTCATCAGACCATTTCAGTTGGAAAATTTCAAATTTTCAAATTGAAACATGTCAAATTATTTACCTTGAGCTTCTAACTAGTATATTTGAGTATCCACTGATCAACATAAATCTTATTTTAAAGAAGAGGAACTGAAACACAAGATAAATACATAATTTTCCCAAAGACCACAGAAAAGCCATCAGTGTTGATTTCTAATTGAATACCAATCTCCAAAGTGTCCATCCAAAGCCTTGCCTGTAGGATGATTCTCCTAGTTTAGAACAACTAATTAAAACTGGTTGAAAATACCTGTGAGAATTTTTTAACCAAGATAAGAATAATTTGCAAGAATATATCACTGTCAATGACAAAGGTTTGATAATGAAAGTGCACACAGTTAACTTGATCACACATTCTATATTGTTAAAAAATTGGTGCATTAATAAATTTACAGATACAAACAAAAGTCTGAAGGACATAAGAAAAATGTCAGTTAAAATGGAATATTTCTATGATTTCAGCTCAAATTCTTTTATTTCATGAAAATTTGAGGATTTTTTGGTTTTAGTTATAATGTCTTTGTTTTTTTCAAAAATTGAATGTTTAGGCTGAAATCCTAGTTCACCTTCTCTAACTTTGTTCAAACTAACCTTGTGACAAGATAACATGACTTTTATTTCTAACATAAATACCCCTACTGTAGCTGGTGTTGGGTTCACTCATAATATTTGAGCAGCAGTCATTAAAAAGTAAAAGGATTTTGTCAATTAAAATATGTTAAAGTAACTGTTTTAAAACGAAAGAAGATCAAATATGAGTCTGTGTTTAATCCAATATCCACCTTAACTGAAATTAATGGAAATTAAATGTGCAAACGTGTAGAGTCTAGATGGAGTCTCAGTGAGTTATTTCACTGCTTTTCTCTGCTGTTTATCACCACTGCTGCCACACTTGTGGGAATGGCTGAAAGAAGTGGAAAGGAGTTGAGTTGCAAAACACAAAGCAACACTTTTGCCCATCACTAGTATTTCCCTGGGAGTTTAA